>NW_026111841.1:260000-323057 GCF_024679095.1 Eriocheir sinensis | reverse complement strand
CTATTGACTACTACTACTACTACTATTACTACTACTACTACTACTACTACCAACTCTACTTCTTTACCATAATACCAACCGCTAATTATGAATTCATCTTTCATCCACATTTCACTCAAGATTAACGATATTTCTTCCTCTTCCTCTTCCTCCTCTTCCTCCTCCTCTTAACCATCTGAATCACGTATTTCCTCTCTCCCTCCTCCCTCCTTCTCCTCCTCTTCTCTTTCGTCTGCTTCTAGTCATGGATCAAAGCATTTTACATTTCTGCACTTAAACAAAGACGTCACGGAACTCCCCAGCCCCTCGCCCTCCTCTTAAATGTAAATCCTGTGCGAGAACTCATTAATTAGTCTCCTGTTTTTGTTAACTGTCTCCTCTCCTCTTTCAGTTGGTAGACCATCAACTCCCAAATCTTCTTCCATTCTCTCTTTTCTTTCACAGGCTCCCTTAATTAACACTTTGCTCGTGTTTAAGACTTGTGATGTTCGAGAAAGAAGAGATGAATAGATAGATGTTGATAGAGTATTGATGAGAGAGTCTTAGGTAATTACTATACAACTAAAAGTGATGCTGACAAAAACAACAACAGAAAACAAAAGATACAGAAGGAAACCATGCTTTGATGTTCGAGAAAGAGATTAACAGAAGATAAATGAATAATGATAAATAGAGAGACTTCCTTGAATACTATACAACAAAAGTATTGATGGGCCTGGCATTAAAGAAAACGGGAGAAACATAATATAAGAGACATACAGAACGCACTCCTCGCCGATCAATTCATCTCGAAATCTTACTTAAAACAAGTTCCTATACCAATCTAAGCAAGCTCAATTCTCCTCCTCCTCCTCCTCCTTCCCTCCTCCTCCTCCTCCTCCTCCTCCTCCTACCGTCTTCAAATTATTATCCTCCCGGGCACAGCTAACTTCCTTCCTGCTGTCCCAATCCAGAAAAAGGACTCTCTAAGATAAAGTTGACGGACGGGATGGAGAACAGACGCATGAACATAAACATGATATTTAGGTAGAGAGGAAGTGTGATGTCACTAAAAAAAAGAAAATCACACAACCGTTCATAACTCTCTACTGCAACTCACACACCATTCATTCATTCACTTACTCACTACTTAGCATAAATAGTAAGTAAAAAGCTAAACATTCACGCGACAGGTGGAAAGGAATCAGTGATAGTGATGAAGGTGAAAGAGGAAATTCTGCAATCACAAACTCTTTCTTATCTAACTCTATCGAGGAAGGAAGAAAGAGAGAGAAAAAAATGTTCTTATTAAACTATACAAGAAAATGCAGATACATATTTTTTCTCAGTTAGTTTACAAAGTTTACTATGGAGAAACTAATAGAAATAATGTACCCACGAACCGGAACAAAACCCAAAACAAAGGATAGAAAATAGTGAAAAAAAAATAGATGAGTGAAGTGAAGGAATAGACCAACAAAGACGCAGAACACAGAAAAAAAAAATCTGGCAACGAAGAAAAAAACCCCTGCAAATAAAAGTGTTGGAGATTGTTTTCGTGTAGCCAGTCTCAGGAGAGGAGGAAGGTGTGGCGCTGATGCTGTAGTGCCTGCGCTGGTGCTGGTGCTGAGGAGAGTAACCCAATCACGCTTCTTTTCCCCAATACCTGAATCACCAGTGATTTTACCTCCCTACCAAGAATCGTCAGGTGTTGAAAATTCGGCTTCCGTCGACAAATCGTAATAATACAAAAAATATATATATCTGCCGCCTCCCACTTCTACATCTTTCTCCCTCTTCCCTCTCCTCCTCTTCCTAATAACTGTGAGGTTCGTATTTCCTCCTCTTTCTCATCCTCCTCCTTCTCCTCCTCTTCTCTTTCGTCTCCTTATGTTCTTATATATCACCCCTCACTCCTACATCTTCCCTCTTTCTCTCCCCTCCTCTTTCCCTAATAATCATGAATCGTATTTCCTCCTCTTTACCATCCTCCTCCCTTCTCCTCTCTTCTCTTTCGTCTCCTTATGTTCTTATATATCCACCCACTCACTCCTACATCTTCCTCTTTCTCTCCTCTACCTTCCTCCCCTTCCTAATAATCATGAATCACGTATTTCCTCCTGGCTGCCTCCTCCTCCTTCTCCCATCTACTCTTTCGTCTCTTATACTGAATCCTAAGCCTACATATCCGCTACACACTCCTACACGTTACCCATTTGCAAAGCGTCTTGTCTTCCTCCTCCTAATAATCATGAATCAAGTATTTCCTCCTCTTTCTCATCCTCCTCCTTCTCCTCCTCTCTTCGTCTCCTTATACTCATGAATCAAGCTTCCACATCACACCTCTACACACATTAACGACGGTAGTTGTCTTTGTATCTTCCTCTTCCTCCCATTAATCATCATGAATCAAGTATTTCCTCCTCTTTCTCATCCTCCTTCCCTCCGCCTTTCGTCTCCTTATACTCATGAATCAAGCCTACATCTCCACACCACACCTCCCACATGAATACCCATTTTACCAAAGCGTCTTGTATCTTTAATGTTACTGGTTGGTGTAATTCATGGCATCGTGGGTGAGCGTGAACGTACGTAGTGTATTTAAACCAAAAAGGATGTTATTGTGGGTTCAGCATTGAAGTATTAGTAATGAGTGCGTTAGTATTAGTATTAGCAGTAGTATTAGTGTTCGAGTTAATATTAGAAAAGTAGCAAATGACATTATAACAGTAAATATAGATATGGTGATTGAACTTAAGCGAACAAGACAAAAAACAGCAGTAATATCGATAAAAGGAGAAGGAGGACAGGAGGAGGACGAGCTGCAGGAGAAGGAGAAGAAACAGGAGAAGAACAGAGACAGGAGGAGGAGAAGCAAGAGCGGAAGCAGGAGGAGGATATAAACAGACGCAGCAGGGGGAGGCGCGAGGAGGAAGCGTGAAGCCATAATCTTTCAGTGTGTTGTGGCTGAAATTTCTCTCTGGACACATTACCGATATTTGTGAACCTGCGGATGCTCTCTCAGGGGGGGGAGGAGGAGGAGGAGGGAGGAGGAGAGGGAGGTGCAGAAAAGAGGACGACAAAAGAGGTGATAGAAGAGGAGGTGGAAAACAGGATTGTGAGAAGGACATGGATGTTTTCTCCTCCTCTCTCTCTCTCTCTCTCTCTCTCTCTCTCTCAAAACATTTTATGGACAAGCGTGTCGTGTTTATTACGTGGAGGTGAAAATTTCGAGTATTATTCACGGTGAAGTAGAGACAGCGAGCAGGAGAGGAAGAGTGAGAGTGAGAGGGCAACAGTGTAAGAGATGGAGTCGGCGGGGAAAGGGGGAAGGGAAAAGGGAAGAATGTTAGGGAGAGCGGTGAATAGGTGGGAAAGGGAAAAAGAGAGAGATAGAAAGAGGAAGGGTGAGTTTTAAGAGGAGAGAAAGGTAAAGGTATGAGAAGGGAGAGAGAACGGTGAAGGGGAAGGAAGGAATAGGGTGATGGGAGCGGAAGAGAAGTGGAGGGAAAAGGTAAAATGTTAGAAAGAGCGGCAAAAAGGGAAAGAGAGAGAGAGAGAGAGAGAGAGAGAGAGAGAGAGAGAGAGAGAGAGAGAGAGAGAGAGAGAGAGAGAGAGAGAGAGAGAGAGAGAGAGAGAGAGAGAGAGAGAGAGAGAGAGAGAGAGAGAGAGAGAGAGAGGGAAAGAGAGCGAGGAAGATGAGTAACAGTAAACACAGTAGGAGAAGTAATGAAAATGGGTAAGTAAAGCAAAGAGGAAAGACAGATAGGATAAGGATATAAAACAGAGAGGAAAACAAATGGACGGGGAACGAGAAGGGGAGGGCGCGACATGTTAGCCTCGACTATAAAGAATGGAACGAAATCAACAGATAATTTGTGTAGTGAGAAAAATGGAGAGAAAGAAAAAAAAGAAAGATTGAAACAACTCCCAGGAAGGTTCGGATCTTTTTTTAGACACTGTATCGTCGTCTACGAGCATCTGTTTAGGGAATGGACGAGTGATTAAATGGATAGCTCTTACTGTGTCCGGCTTCAGCGTGTGCATGTGTGTGTGTGTGTACTCTCTAAACACACACACACACACACACACACACACACACACATATATATAAAAAGTTCGGTGAAAAAAAAAATGTATGAAATATGACGTTTCAATCTTGCGTCAATAAAAATACGTAAAAACAAATAGGTAAGAACGCACACAAACACACACAAATAACAACAAACAAAAACAAACAAACAAACAAACTTATAACAGATAAAAAAATAGGAAACCACTCTGAATAACACCTTTTTTCGCGTTCTTTTATTCTTTTGTTTTATTGAAGTGCCACACACAAATAACAACAAACAAAAACAAACAAACAAACAAACTTATAACAGATAAAAGAATAGGAAACCACTCTGAATAACACCTTTTTTCGCGTTCTTTTATTCTTTTGTTATTTTGAAGTGCGTTGTAATGAAGCATAAAACGAGTGAGAGAAAATATAAAGTCGAGGTGTTAGCCGTGTTAAGTGGAAATGACAGGTGTTCGGCCAGGTGCGACGTGGCTCCGAAATGCTTTTATCTTCTTCACCTGATGTGTGAGTTTAATATTTTTTTGGTATGCTTTATAATTTAACTCGAGATAGACATGGAACGACACACAGACAGACAGACAAAGACAGACCTTCATCATTTAATGTGTGAATATGTTTTTTTTTGTGATTCCTAATTTTGAATAGGACATAATGAAAGGAAGGAACGAGAATCAACTTGAAAGATTTGTTTAGAGAGAAAAGCGAAGAAAAAATAGGATTGAAACAACTCTCCAGACAGCTTAACAGATGGACTTTATTTTCTCTTGATAGGTGAGTTTGTTTTTTGTTTTATAATTGACGGGAGATAAACATGGATGGAAAGACAGACAGACAGATCTTCCTCATTACCCGCGTCTTTTTTTGTATGTTCCATAATTCACCTGTAGATAGACATAGATAGAGAGACAAACAGACACTGACGGACATTTTTCATTCTACGTCGTGTTTTGAAAGGAAAATGGGAAGAGAATGAAAGGGAAAAGAAAGAAAAAAGAAAATAGAAATAAAAAAAACTCCCGGAAAATAGAAAGATAAGCATTGAAGCATGAAAATAACGAAGAAAGAAAGATAGATAAAGAAAGGGAAGAGGGAGGGAAGAGATGATAAGTGACAAAATGATGGTGGGGAAAAAGAAGGAAAAAAAAGAAAAGAGAATATTAAAGTAGAGAGTAAATATTTAACTAGAATTCGACATAAATGGAAAGAGAGATAGACAAACAGACTTTCATATGATTTTTTTTTATGTCTCGTACTAAAAAAAAAGAGTAAAAAAAAGATTAAAAAAAAGTTAGACAAACGGACAGATTTTATTTGATGCATGACTTTGTTTTTCCGTGTGTTTTGTGTTTTAACTAGAGACGGACACGGATGAAAAGATGCAGACAGACAGACAGACAGGCAAACAGACAGACAGACACCCACACACAGAAAACAATATCCCACGTAATAACACAAAATCACTCCCAGAATTATCGTCAACAAACCTCGGCGCTGAAAATAATCCTTCCTCCCTTGTGACATTTCTTTACTGTCAAATATAAGAACGAAATTTCAAAGGGATTAAGACTTCTATAATCATTCCCCCTCATTATGGCTCTCAATCCCTCTCTCAGTTTTTCCATTCCTTTCTCTATAATCATCATTTCAATTTTTTCTTTTTCTTTTTCCTTCTCTGTCTCCACCACCCTTCCTTCCGTCATTGTTCTTTATCTTCCTCCTCTATTTCATTTTCCTTATTCATCTTTCCTCTTATTTTAAATATTTTATGACTAACTTCTCCCCTTTCCTATGTCTTTCTTTCTACCAGTTTCTTTCCTTTTAGTCTTCTTTCTCACCATCGTTATTCTCTTTCCTCCTTCCATATTTCTTTTATCAGTCTTTTAACTCTCATCTATGTTTTTTTCTGATTATCTTTCCTTCTTTGCCCTCTGTCTTTTCCCTATCTTCTTTTCTTTCTTTTGATTTTCTTCGTTTTCGTTTGTCTTTTCTAATCGTGATATTACTGTTTCTATAATTAACCTTCCTTACCTATGTGTATCTTTCAATCTTTACTTTTTTCTTCCGTTTCTTCTCCACTGCCACGTGGTGAGCATGAGGACGGATCAACGCGCATTAATCCCAATAAATGCCAGAAATAACGTGCAATAACTGATTCGCCATGCCTTTGATTCATAGGGATGTGTATTAAGGCATACCGACACCCCAAACCACCCCCGTGACAGTGCGGATCCTCTCCTCTTGTTTGCCTCTCTCTCCTCCTTTCTCTCTCTTCCTTCCGATTTCCTCTCATTCTCCTCCGTCTTCTATCCTGTTTTCTCCTCTCCTTCTTCTTCTCTTCTCTTTATTCTTCACCTTCCTTGGTTCGTTCTTTTCTCAGTTTTGTTCTTCTTCTCTCCTCCTCTTTTCCCCTTCCCTTCTCTACCCTTCTTCCATCTTCTCTCCTCCGTTCTTCTAACCTCTCCTCTTCTTTTCTCCCTCATCTCTCTTTCCTCCTCCCCTCATCTTCATCTTCCAGTCTTTTTCCTCCCTTCTTCTGCAAATCTACCTCCCCTTCCTCTGTATCTTCCTCCCTCTCCCTTCACGTGCGCCCTCCCGAAGAAAGGGGAGAAGGAAGGGGGATGGAGGGGTGAGGCGATGTCAGGGATGGGGTCAGGATGGAATTGAAGGGAAGGAACAGAAGAGGTGACGTGAAAAAAATAATGGTGGAAATAAGTTGGCTCAGGATTTTTTCTTTATTTTTGTTTCCCTGTCTGACTGTCTTTCTTTCTTTATTTTGTTTCTTTGTTTCTTTCATTTTCTTTCTTTTTGTTCCGTCTGTATTTGTCTTTGTCTGTCATTCTCTTTTTCCCGTCTGTTTGTATCTCTCTGACACAAATCATTCTGTCATTCTTCAGAGGTTAATTAAGAAGATTAAATTTTAACAACCTGGCGTCCAAATTACGGCCAATCACGGCGTCCCATCCTTACAGCGTAGCAACACGACCCGGCAAGACCTTCCCTTACCGCCCTTTTTTTTCTCTCGTACCTGTTTACTACGCGTTTCTTATCCTATTCCTTTTTTTTTTTTTTTACTTTTTTATCTTTTCTTCCTTGAACTTACATTTCCTCAGTATTCGAGGCAAAAATCACGTTCAATATACATAAAATTCAAAGGCGCACTTACAATACGCGTCTGTTATTAGGTTGACTATAGCAGAGATAACCAGTCAGATAGATAGATAGTTTGACAGATTTACAGATATTCCTTTCAGCTTCTCTCCTTAAGTTATATTTCCTGCCCTTCCAAACCCTCTTATTTTCTTTCTATCTCTTCCTTTTCCTTCTTATCCTTTTCATTCTCCTCCCACTATATGATTTCCGTCTTTTCCTTTTCCCTCTCTTCTTATCCTTTTCATTCTCCTTCCACTATATGATTTCCGTCTCTTCCTTTTCCTTCTCTTCTTATCCTTTTCATTCTCCTCCCACTATATGATTTCCGTCTTTTCCTTTTCCCTCTCTTCTTATCCTTTTCATTCTCCTCCCACTATATGGTTTCCTTTCTTTTTGGTTTGTTTTTTCCTGTTCTCTTATTCCCTTCCTGAATCATCATTTTCGTTGCACTGTGCTCTCTTTCCCCTCACTCCATATATATCACTTTCCCTCCTTAGTTTCTTTCTCTTCTGCACACTTCCTTTCCTATTTTTTTTCCCTTCCCTCTTTTTTTCTTCCTTTCCGCTTCTTTTTCTTCTCTTACTTTCTCTTGCTTTCATTACTGTTCTTCCATTACCTTTCCTTTCCTTTTTTCCTTTTTTCCTTTTTTCCTTTTTTCTTTCTTTCCGATTCTTTTCCTTCTCTTACTTTCTCTTACTTTCATCACTGCTCCTCCCTTCCCTTCCCTTTCCTTTCCCGACACTAACATGATTTCCATTTATCGTTTTCCCCTCTTTTCCCTTCAATTCCTATCCTTTGGTATCTGTCAGTCTTCCCGCCTGTCAATCCGTCTATTCGTCTGGCTATCATTTTGTCTTTTTGTATATTTGTCAAACCATCTATCTATCTGTCTGGTTATCTCTGCTATTGTTAATCTGATAACAGGCGCGTGTTGTAAGTGGGCCTTTTAATTTTCTGTATATTGAACATGATTTTTACTTCGAATACTGAGGAGATAAAAAAAAGGACAAGTGTCGTTGGAGAGGAATATAACATTAAAGGCATTCATGGTCTTTAAACGCTCCTCTGAGGCGTCCATTGCGTCATTAAAGGTGAGAGAGAGAGAGAGAGAGAGAGAGAGAGAGAGAGAGAGAGAGAGAGAGAGAGAGAGAGAGAGAGAAATATCACACTTGGGTCACTCATTTCTGCTACTCCCTCCTCTCTCACTAAATCTATAACCGCGAGGGTGAGAGGAAGGAAGAAGGAAAGAAAGGCAAACAGGGACACAATAATACAGAGGAAGAGGAGGAGGAGGAGGAGGAGGAAGAGAAGGAGGAGGAGGAGGAGGAAGGGAGGTTGAACTGGGTGCTCACTATTTAATGACCGATAAATGGTTAATGAATGGATGTAAGACGCCTTCCCCCTGCCTCTCGTTTTCTCGTTTAAACCGTAGACTCTTTTAAAATGTCCCCCATGTGTTAAAGATCCATTAGGTAACATGTAACAGGCTCTCTCTCTCTCTCTCTCTCTCTCTCTCTCTCTCTCTCTCTCTCTCTCTACTAGGTAATTGTTCCATCCTTCTCTTTTTTCAACCGTAGACTCTTCTAAAAATATCCCTTGTGTGTTATAGATCAATTGGATAGCACGTAACAGCTTTTCTCTCTATTAGGCAACAGTTCTAAACTCATTTTTCACCGCAGAGTCCTTTAAAACTCTTTCAATTGTTATAGACCCATTTGATTGACACGTAGCATATTTTCTCTCTCCCAGGAAACTGTTGTAACATTTCTCGCTTCGCTAAGTTAAGAATGGTAGTAAAAAGTGTAACGAAGAAAGTGTCTGATGGAAAGTTACTCATGAAAAAAAAAGAAGGAAGAAGGAAAAGTATGAGAGAAAGTTGAGTGCTCGAAAATAAAAAGAAAGAAGGAAAAGAATGAGAACAAGTTAACATTTTGTGCTCGAAGTCTCTTGATATTTTTAACAAAACAACAAATAAAAAAAAAGGAAAAAAAAAGTGAGAAAGTAAACGAAAGGGAAAAGAAAAACGTCACTCAAAATGTAACTACTCAAAAAATGAACATGTAAATAAAAGTCTAAAATTACGTAAATATTTCGTGCCAGAAGCGGCTTTAGCTCCCTCGCCTTGTGAATACCTAAGCGACTGGCTGAAAAAAATAAAGTATACAGAGAAACTCAATTCTTTTCTCTTTCTAATGCTCTGCCGCCTCCATCTCTCCCCCTCTATCTCACTCTCTCTCTCACACCCCCTCTTACCTTCAACAAACTAGTGAGGAAGAGTGAGCGAGGGAGAGAGAAGAAGCTAAGGAGGGGATGGAGATAAAAAAAAATGGATGTTACAAGTTAAGCGAAAACGCATCAGATGACGAAAACGAAGAAAAAAACGACCTCGAAAAAACATCAGTCTGTTTAGAGAAGCAAAGAAGCAAATGAGACGAGGAGGAAAAAGAGGGTTAAGAGGAGGTAAATAACAGGCGAATGAAAGAGGGACAGGAGACTACAAACGAGGGAGAGAGAGTAGATTAAAGAAGCAAGCGAAAAAAAAAAGAGGCAATTGATAGGAAAGAAGGAAGGAAAAAAATGGGAAGGGACGGAGGAGAAAAAAATGTGGATTGGACAAAGAGAGGATGATTTAGAACGAAATGAAGGGAAGAGATGAAACGAAAAAGATGAAAAGAGGGAGATGAAAAATACGAAAGGAGAAGTCAAAGAGAGACTCGGAAAGAGGAAATAAGAGACATAAACGGAGGTAAAGGAAAAAATAGATAAAAGGAGAGTAAATAAAACGAGGAGATAAAAAGGAAGAGAAGGAGAGAAGGGAGATAAACAGAAAAAGGGATAAAGTGTGAGAAAAAAGAGGGAGAAAGGAGAACGAAAAGGGAGGTAAAGAGAAAAGTAGATAAAAGGAGAGTAAAAAAAACCCACGGATAAAAAAAGAAGAGAAGCAGATAAGGGAGGTAAACACAAAAAGGAATAAAATAAGAGAAAAAAAAGAGGGAGAAAGGAAATATAAAAGGGAGGTACAGAGAAAAGAAAAAAAATACAAGATGGTAGAAATGGAGAGGAGAGAAATCTTGGATAAAAAAGGAAGAGAGGTAGACTAAAAGAGAGGTAGAGAGAAAAATGAATAAAATGAGAGAAAAGGTGAATGGAAGGAAGGGACAAGAAGGGAAGTTAGAGAGAATGAAAGGGAACGGAAAGGGAGGGGAGGGGAAGGTGGAGGGTAGGAAAGCAAAGATAAGGGAAGGGAAAGGGAATGGAATTGAAGGAAAGGAGGGAGGGAAGGTGGAGGGAAGGAAAGCAAAGATAAGGGAAGGGAAAGGGAATGGAATTGAAGGAAGAAGGAGGGAGGGAAGGTGGAGGGTAGGAAAGCAAAGATAAGGGAAGGGAAAGGGAATGGAATGGAAGGGAAAGGGAGGGGAGGGGAAGGTGGAGGAAAGGAGAGCAAAGATAAGGAAAGGGAAAGGGAATGGGATTGAAGGGAAAGTAGAGAAAGGGAAGGAAAAAACAGCGTCATAGTAGGCAAAGAGGGCTAAAATGAGAGGAAAGGAAAAAGGGAAGACAAAAAAGGTAAGCAAAGAGGAAATAGGAAAGAAAATGAGAGGGGAAAAAAAGAGGGCGAGAAAAGTGAAACGAAGAGGGAGGTAAAGAGAAAAAAGTGATTAAACAAGAGGAGCAAAAAAGGGAGAGGAGGGAAGAAAAATGGGAAGACAAAAAAGGGAAGGAAAGAGGAAATAGGAAAGAATATGAGAGGGGAAAAAAAGAGGGCGAGTAAAGTGAAACGAAGAGGGAGGTAAAGAGAAAAAAAAGTGATTAAACAAGAGGAGCAAAAAAGAGGAGGGAAAACGCGAGGGGGGAAAAAAGAGGAGAGATTCGAATACCTAACCGAACCAGACAGTTTCGAACCCTACATAACGGGTGGGTTCACGAGCGATCCCCTGAGAGGCTTCATGACGCGTGTTGTTCAATGAGAGAGAGAGAGAGAGAGAGAGAGAGAGAGAGAGAGAGAGAGAGAGAGAGAGAGAGAGAGAGAGAGTATGCAAATTAAACACCTGCCGGACTCAAGGAGAAAGGAAAGACAGTGAAGAGGAAAGAAAAAGAAATAAATAAAAAAGAAATAACAATAGTAGGAGCTTAATAGACAAAGAACATCCAAGAAATTATTAAAGAGTGCGTACCTTTCTCTTCCCCTTTCTCTCTCTCTCTCTCATCAGACCGAAAAATTACTAAACACTTTGAATCTTTGCTTTTTCACTGTCATTGTGTTTCTTTTTTTTCTTTTTTTTACTGAAAGAGGATAAAAAATGACTTAACAGGAGGAGGAGGAGGAGGAGGAGGAGGAAAAAAACAGAAGGGTACAAGACAGAAGACAAAAACAAAACAAAAGAAGAGAAGTATAGAAAGATAGAAAGAGGACTTGGAGGAGGAGGAGGAGGAGGAATAAGAAGAGGAGAAGGAGGACAATGAGTATAAAAAAAGACAAAAAAATGCAGAAGGGAACATGAAAGAACACAAAAAGACGAAAGAAAAGGAAACACAAAAAAGAAAGAAAGAAGGAAAGAAGGTGGAGGAGAAGGAGGAGGACAAAGAAGAAGAGGAGGAGGAGAAGGAGAAGGAGGAAAACAAATACGAGAAAGATCATTATGTCAGCGAGAAAGATGAGAGATAAAGGAAGAAAGATAAAAGTATAAACGCGGGAACCGTACACCGAGGCGAAGAATAAAGTTAAGAAGGTGAAAAATGGCTCGATAAGGAGAAGGGAGATACGGGGACGATTAAGGAGAGAAGGGAAGGAGCTGAATAAGCGGACGGCGCGCTCAAAGGGAAGTCCAGCAACGGAGGTAAAGGAAATCTGATAAGGAGAAAGTAGAGAATAACAAATGGGAATAAACTGGAGTATCTAAAAAGGAAAATTGGTTTGAAATATGAGCATGACACTGAGGATGGTTTCATATATGTTTTGAAAGCTGATTAGAAAGGGAAAATAGAGTAAAACTAGGGGAAATAAACTGGAGTATCTAAAAAGGAAAATTGGTTTGAAATAGGAACATGACACTGAAGATGTTTTGATATATGTTTTGAAAGCTGATTAGAAAGGGAAAGTAGAGTAAAATTAGGGGAAGTAAACTGGAGTATTTAAAAATGAAAATTGGTTTGAAATATGAGCATGACACTGAAGATGCTTTGAAATATGTTTTGAAAGCTGATTAGAAAGGGAAAGTAGAGTAAAACTAGGGGAAATAAACTGGAGTATTTAAAAATGAAAATTGGTTTGAAATAGGAACATGACACTGAAGATGTTTTGATAAATGTTTGGAAAGCTGATTAGAAAGGGAAAGTAGAGTAAAATTAGGGGAAATAAACTGGAGTATTTAAAAATGAAAATTGGTTTGAAATAGGAACATGACACTGAAGATGTTTTGATAAATGTTTGGGAATCTGATAAGAAAGGAGGAAGTAGAGAATAACAGATGGGAAATAACTGAAAACTGACCCCTCTTTTGGCCACCTCTTTGGATTCTTTTTTGGAGCAGCGAGTAGCGGGCTTTTTTATTTTTTTATTACTGTTACCTTTTTTTGTGCCCTTCAGCTGTCTCCTTTGTTGCAAAAAAAAAAAAAAAAGGAAAATTGGTTTGAAATATGAACATGGCGCTGAAGATGTTTTGATAAATGTTTGGGAATAGGAAATGCACTTTAATTACGTACATACAAATATACGTGCATACATACCTACGTACGTACAAGCAATCATACTTTTTTTCTTCTTTACAGGTGCTGCCCAAAGCGCCGGTAAGCTGTCCTGAGGGGCCTCTTCGGCGACCCCAACCCGTTAGTGGAGCAGACGAATTTTATTTATAGTTGATGCCGTGGTGTTTATTTATTTATTTACTTATTTTTACAGTAGAGGAAATGGTTCAAAGGGAAAAAAAAGGAACAATAATGAAAAAAAAAAGCCCGCTACTCACTTGCTTCTTGCTTGTCCCATATCCATATATAAGTACACACATATACATACACAGATTCAGATATACATACATACATACATACATACATACATACAAAAAGACACCTACTTAACTCCCCCTCACTCAAACCCACCCACCCCTTCCTCCCCTCCCCCACTCCTCCACACAAGCATTACATCATCCCAGAGTTCATTTTTCCCTTCTAATTTCATGGTAAATCAGCGGAAACTGGTCCTGTAAATTTTCGTGCCTGATATTTACGTGAATTTACGGCTATTTACAGATTTTACAGATTTCTCTTCCCTTCCTCTCGTTTTCCCTCCTCCTATAAATCATGTGTGTGTTTGCTTGCGTGTGTGTGTGTGTGTGTGTGTGTGTGTGTGTGTGTGTGTGTGTGTGTGTGTGTGTGTGTGTGTGTGTGTTATTGGCTGGATGATTTATAAATGATTCTGCTTTTTTGCATTTCAGGATCTATATATTTGTTTTATCTTTGTTTATGTCTCTTTATATTTATCCTTCTCTCTCTCTCTCTCTCTATTTATCTATCTATCAACTTGCATTTTTATCTCTTCGTTTCAAAAACATTTTTTTTTTTACTCTCTGGATTCTGTTACACATTTTGGTTTTCCCCGCTGTTTTGTTTGCACCAAGTCTCGTTCTCTTCGCTCGTTCATAGTGCGCTCCACTTTTCTCTCACAAAAATTAAATCTCTTTTGATCCGACAAGAGTTCAGTTGCTTTATTTTTATTATTTTCTGCACATCGCTCTTTTGTATTCCCTTTTTGTCTCTCTCTCTCTCTATCTCTCTCTCACCTTCCCTGTTTTTCCAGTCATTACTCAGTTGTCTTGCTCTCCCTCCTTTTTCCACCCTCGTGTGTCTGTTTCCTCCCTTCTTCTCTTTTATCATTCCCTCCTTCGTGTGTACATGTAATTCTTTATACGTCCTGGAATAAAAACACAATCAAGCTCTCTCTCAGTGCAATCGGAATGCGTGTATATACAGTTTTAAGAGCTCTGATCCTTTCCCACACTTTACATGATTGTGAGGTGGTTCGTGAGGGAGAGAGAAGAAGACTAAAGAAACGGAGATATAGAAACAATCAAGAACAAGAGCAAGAAGAACAAAATGCAAGAAGACGAGGGTTATGTTTTGTTGACGGACCAGAAAAAAATGAAAAACACGCAAAAAGAAGCACTAAGAAAAACATAAAAGCAAACAGATAAAATGTATCGTATAGATGCAGAAAAAGATAAATGGATATAACTGCCGGAATAAAAAACTGAAAATAGAAAAACCGAGATACAAAAGAAATGAAAAGCTGTATAAAGGCGAACGTAACATTGCGGGGGAGTTTCAAACCGGTTTCAGTGTATAGAGGGCAGCACTGTGGGTTCGTATCGGCCCCTCTGTCTGTATCAAGGAACCGAACTCTTTATCTACATAGACAGAGGGATCGGTAAGTAGATGAGTGCTGCCCTCAAACGTGAAAAAACCGCAAATGTAAGGTAGAGTTGAGGGCGAGGGAGAGAACTGAGGGAAGGAGAGGGCGCTGACAGGAGAGTGGAGTGAGAGAGGAATGCCTGAGTGAGTGAGAATAGTGAAGGGAATGAAAATAAGGGAAGTGATGGGAAGGAAAAGGAAGAGGAGGGAATGTAAAGGGAAAGACTGGGACCGTTGTGAGCATATCCAACAGCTGCGCGTGGCTTCGGTGCTCATCTCCGTAACGCTGTCCCTGTGTGATGGTTCGGAAATGTGATGAATTCTGACTCTTCGCACCAACATGAAGGGAGATAAGATGCAAGTAAGGAAATAACATGCGAGTAAGAAAATGATACAAGAGTTAGGAAATACTATGCAGGGAAATTATATGTAAAGGAAGGAAGTTTTTTTTTTTTTTACAGCAAAAGAGTCAGTTCAAGGGCATAAAAAGAAACAATAATGAAAAAAAAAGCCCGCTACTCACTGCCCCTAAAAAGAGTTAGAGGAGTGGCCGAAAGATAGGTCAGTTTCGGGAGGAGGTAAAGGGAAAGAATGGGAAAGTAAGGGAAGGGTAAAGAAAGGAGAGGCAAAGGGAAAGGAATCGACAGAAAGGCAAGGTAAAGAAATTAAAACATAAGGAAAGGAGAGGTGAAGGAAAAAGGATGCAAATAAGGAAATAATATGTAAGAAAATGTGTTAGGAAAAAGAAATACGGATGCAAGGATGGAAATAATGTGAAAGGGAAAAGGAGAAAGGATGCAAGTTAGGAAATAGAAGGTTGGGAAATAGTATGTATGTAAGGAAAATGAATAAAGGAGATAACATGCAAGTAAGGAAAGGATATATAAGGAAAAAGATTGGTAAGAAAATAGCATGGTAGTAGTGAAAATAACATGCAAGTGAGTGCTTTAAAAGTCTCGCACAATAAGACGAATCCACTCTAACTTATCAGCTGACAGTGCAATGCCAGCATGCAGAGGAATACATAAACTGCAGCCGCGTGAGATGAGAAAATTGATAAAATACGAAGCAAAAAATAGACCACAGTGAAGAAAAGAACGAAAAGATTGAAACACATTGTAACAGGATCAGAGACGAATAAAAGCCATGCGAACCAAAAAAAAAAAAAAAAAGCGTTAAAAAAAGAGAATAGAAAAAAATACAAGGAGAAAGATTGTGAAATATAAGAAAGACAAAATGAAATAGCGTATCGGAATAACAAATAAGAGAGAGAGAGAGAGAGAGAGAGTGTTGAGAGGGAGATAAAACACACATGTGAGGGAGAGACGATACTCGAGAGGGAGATAAACATATGAGAGGGAGAGAAAAGTGAAAGGGAGAGAGGGAGAGAGATGTGAAGAGGGATAGAAAAGCGAGAGGAAAAAGTTAAATGAACGAAAATACCTGAGGAGAAAAAATGAAATAAAAACAGAGGTAGCGTAAACAGGCGAAAGGGAAAGAAAACAAACGAGAAAAGAGAAGAAAAGTCGGAGAACTGGGAGAAAAAAAACAGGAAATAAAAATAAAAATAAAACATAAGAGCAGAGAAGAAAAAAAAAAAACGAGGAAGACAAGATACCCGAAACTGACGAGGGAAAAAAACAACAAAGGAAGAAGAAAAAGCGTCGGAACTACCCTAAAATTTTTGTGCCGAGGAAATATATGAGCGTGGGAAAGGGACACTAAACTTCACGACCGAGGTGAAAGAAGGGCGAGAGGGCGAGGGAGAGGAGTGAGGGAAGGAGAGGGCGATGACGGGAGAGTGGAGTGAAAGAGGAGTGCTTGGGCGAGTGAGAACAGTGAAGATAAGGGAAGGGTAGGGATGGGAGGGGACAGGAAGGGATAGAAAGGGAAGGGAAAGGTAAAGAAGGGAAGAGAGGTAAGGAAAGGGATAGGATAGATGGGCGGGGTAAAGAAAAGGAAAGGGAAGGGGGAGGGGAATGGAAGGGATGGGAAGGGTTTTGAAGGGGAAGGAAGGTAAAGAGAAATAATGGGAAAGAAAAGAAAGGGAAGAGAAAGGAAGAGAGGTAAATGGAAGGAAGGGACAAGAAAGGGAGTGAAAGAGAATGAAAGGGAACGGATAGGGAGGGGAAGGGAAGGTGGAGGGAAGGAAAGCAAATATAAGGGAAGGGAAAGGGAATAGAAGGGAAGGGAAAGGAGAGAAAGAGAAGGAAAAAAAACAGCGTTATAGTAGATGAAAGGAGAGAAATAATAGAACAATATTAGGTCATAAACACACACACACACACACACACACACACACACACACGGCTTATGAGTACATGACAAGGCCCATTCATTTACGAGAGAGAGAGAGAGAGAGAGAGAGAGAGAGAGAGAGAGAGAGAGAGAGAGAGAGAGAGAGAAAACGAGCGAAAGCGAGCGAGAACGCGAACCAACAAGCGGGCGAGAGAGAGCCAGCCAGAGAGAGAGAGAGAGCAAGAGAGAGAGAATGAGTGCATGTCGAGCGCTAACAATTATAAATTTAGTTACGACCCTCATATCCCAGGCGGCGCTAAACAAGCTGACTATACAACGACGATGAAGGGCAGCTGGCAGGGGCGGGAGAGGAGCAGGAGGAGGGACATGGGTGGCGAGCGGCAGGGGAAGGGCAGGGAAGCGCAGGGCGGGGTAGAGTACAGGCAGTGGGCGAGAGGCGAGGGGCTGGCCATCCGTAACCCAGGTATTAATAGCCAGAGCAGGCACAGCACAACACAACGGCCAACGGGAACAAACGCTCACACAATACCGGGAAGCGAAATAATAATGAGTTTGAGGGACGGCCGCTAGAGGGAGGGGCGGTAGAGGGTATGAGGGAGAGGAGACAAGCATACGGTACCTTGGTCTTGTGCGTGCGTCCGTGTGTGTGTGTGTGTGTGTGTGTGTGTGTGTGTGTGTGTGTGTCTTACGTGATGTCTTACCTGCTCCCTCGCGTTCGGGCTTGCAAGGGGGCATTGTTTTCGTCATCCGTATTGGCGGCGTTTGTCTTGCAGCGGCGGCGATAAGGAGGGCGAGGAACAGAGGCCTGGAGGCGGCTGAGTGGCGGGGGAAAGGTGCGAAGGTAGAATGAAGAGAGGAGGAAGAAAATAGGGAGGTGGGGAAGGAATAAGACCAAGGACGCAGGAGGAGGAGGAGGTAGTGAGGGAGGTGAAGAGTGCGAAGGAAGGATGAGGAGAAGAGGAAGAAAACTGGGAAGGGCGGGAGAAAACCAGACCAATGATGCAAGAGGAGGGGATAGCGGAGGACGAGAAGGAGGGAGAGATGGAGAAGGAAGAGAAGGTAGTGAGGGAGGAGAAAGGTGATTATTGAGGATGAGGAAAGGAGGAAGAAAACTAGGAAGAGAGGAAGAAAACCAGACCAATGATGCAAGAGGAAGGGATGGCGGAGGATGAGAAGAAGGGAGAGACGGAGAAGGAAGAGGAGGAAGTGAGGGAGGAGAAAGGTACTGAAGGAGGATGGGGAGAGGAGGGAGAAAACTGGGATGGGGTCAAAGGAATGACGCAGGAAAGAAGAAGGAAGGGGAGGAGAAGGAGAAGGAGGAAGGGGAGGTAGGGAAGGTGAGAAGGATGCGAGGGAAGGGAGGAGGAGAGCAGGAAGAAGCCAGAGAAGGAAAGGAGTAATTAGGCCAAAGATGAAGGAGAAGGAAGAGAGGGAGATGGTAGAGACGGAGGAAGGCCAATAGGAATGAGAATCAGCGAAGGTTGACGAATAGAAAGAAGGAGGAGAATACATAGGAATACATAAGAAGAACAGACACCAGAAGACCTATCGGTCTATGGCGAGGGTGTCTGTTTACTACCGCTACTACTAGTAATCTACGTGTGGTAGGACAGGACAGAATAAATGAAGGCTCCTCCCCACCCACCTCTCCCTCCGGCAACGTGCCGGCAGGAAATAGTTAGAAGAGAACACCATGTACCTTTAAGGAAGAAAGGGACATGGAAATTTTACAGTATAGAGAGAAATAAGAGGAAATTACTACCCTAAACTTACACTACTGGTGACCTAAGCTGTGGGGGAAAATGACTTCATTACATAAGAACAGAAGAACATAGAAACACAGGGAGCCTGGAAGAGGCCGAGTGGCCTACACAGGGCAGCCCCAGAATCCCCCCTAATACTCACGATGGGTGAGGTGTAGTTTCAGGGGCACAGGTGGAGGCTTAATCCTCGTTTTACCGGCGGTACTATGCACGCACCAGTAACCTGTCACCTTACTGCACCCACACCTCACTCCACCTGTCATGCGGACATTAACTGTTGCTTTACTCTATTGTTAACTTACGCTACTTGCAATCTAGGTTGTGGGGTAGAATAATATGGATTTAGGTTGAGGTCTTTCTGCAATCTGTCTGAAAACATGCGAAGAAGGGTCAGTATAATCTTATATCCCTGAAGTACTTATCCAATGAAGACTTGAAGCTATTGATACTCTGTGCGCTAACTACTGACGGTGGGAGTCTATTCCAGTGATCGACGACTCTGTTATTGAAAAAACTTCTGCGCACCAATGTGTTACATCGGTTTTCCTTTAACTTCATACCGTTGCTGCGTGTTATTGTGTTGGTGTCTCTCTGAAATAGACTATCTGGGTTAATGTTGTCGAGTCCATTAAGGATTTTAAACACTTCAATTAAGTCCCCTCTTATCCTTCGCTTTTTTAGGGAAAACATATCTAAACGCTTTAAACGCTCGTCATATGGCAAGTTTCGGAGCGCTGGAATTTGTTTGGTTGCTCGTCGCTGAGAAGGAGGAGGAGAAGGAGTAATCGAAGGAGAAAATGGAAGAGGGGGAAAAAGAGGGAAAGAATTATACAAAATTACATATATATTCAGGGCACACAAAGTCCCTCGTTGAAACTGGATCGAGTCATTAAAAGTCGACGGTAAATGAAATCAATCTCTCTCTCTCTCTCTCTCTCTCTCTCTCTCTCTCTCTCTCTCGAACATTAATTCAAGACGTTACGGGCCTTTTAAGTCTGTTTTCTGATCTTGTTTATTCTTCATGGCACGCCCCTCACTTAAGCTCCATTGCACTTCCCTCACATTCATAATCACATCCCAGGTAAAGAATTTCAGAGCGGAAACTAATTGTATTTGTCTACGCTTAGGTTCCGTAAGCCATAACTTCTCATTAGCGAAATTTAAGGGGGACTAAATGAAAACAAGTTATACCTACCCTCTTGCGCCCCATACGTTAATCTCTATAATGCTAAAAGGTTTGGAATTTATATAGACATTACGTTGAGGATTGTGGATCATGTTTTTTGTTTGTTTACGTTGTTTTTCGAGGTGGAATTTATTTGTGTTAGACCACGAGTAAGATTTTGTATGTGTGAGAGAGAGAGAGAAATAAACACTCAAGGTTAGTATGTTTTTCTTTGGTGTCTTACAAGTGCCAAAATTTACACACTCGTCACCCTTCCGTTCTACTTCTTCCTCCTCCTCCTCCTCCTCCTCCTCCTCCTCCGCTTCCTCCTCCTCTGCACTAACACCAATGTTAAAACAGCAAACCATCACATCATCTCTCTCTCTCTCTCTCTCTCAAGTTTATTAATTTAAAAGATATATTTCTCTCGTACGAAGTTTTCTAATGACAATAAATATTACCTCCATTGATGACACTCTAAACAACAAACAGCAAGAAGAGTGAAGCTTTATAAACAAGTAAGTAATAATAACAATAATGACAGGTCGAAACAATATACAACGTCGAACTCAATCTCTCTCTGTGTTTCCTGCATTTTCCTTCTATTTATATTATCACATCAAAAGCGGAGGTGAAATTATCCATCCAAGCGTGGCGAAGATAAAAGCAAAAGGAATCCAACCAACACCGAGCCTGGGAAGGGAGGTTACCAGAAGAAGAAAATAATATAATAAATAACTCGCAACATGGCTTCCGTAGTAAACGTTCGTGTTTAACTAACTTACTTGATTTTTTTCATTATATTTTTGAGGTGTTCGATGAAAGCAGATCAGTAGATATCATATATCTAGATTTTCAAAAGGCATTTGATAAGGTCCCCCACCAACGACTGCTCAGCAAACGATTGGCGCACGGTATCTCGGGTAACATTCACAATTGGCTTGTGGACTGGCTCTCTGAGCGGAAACAGAGAGTAGTTCTAAACGGTGTTACATCTAACTGGCTCGATGTCAGAAGCGGCGTACCTCAAGGATCAGTGCTTGGTCCCATTCTCTTCTTAATTTATGTTAATGATATCGATGATGGGCTCACTTGCAAAGTATCAAAATTTGCTGATGACACAAAAATTGCTAGTAAAGTAACTGCGACACTCGACGAAGAAGCTTTACAATCAGATATAGATCGACTTGCACGTTGGGCCAATCAATGGCAAATGAAATTTAACGTTGACAAATGTAAAGTGTTGCACATCGAAAAAAATAACGATCGCGTTCGGTACGTAATGAATGGCCAACAACTTTCTGCAGTAAGTAAAGAAAAGGATCTTGGAATCACTATATCAAGCGATTTAAAGCCCGGTCAGCATTGTTCAGAGGTAGTTAAAACTGAAAACAAATTGGTTGGCTTCATTGGATGAGTCTTTAATAATAAATCGGAAAAAAGTAATATTAAAACTGCATAATTCGTTGGTTCGACCCCATCTAGAGTACTGTGTACAATTTTGGTCTCCCTATTACAGAAAAGACATAGAAAAGTTGAAACGGGTTCAACGAAGAGTAACAAAGATGATTCCAAGGTTGAGAAATTTATCTTAAAGAAGTAAATTTATTCAGCCTATCAAAACGAAGAATGCGAGGCGATCTAATAGAAGTGTTTAAAATGTTTAAAGGATTCAGTGATATTAATGCGGAAGATTACTTTACAATTGATCGATCAAATAGAACAAGAAGAAATCACAATTTGAAGATAAGTGGTGAAAGATTCTCGTCGCACGAAGCTAAACACTTCTTCTTCAATCGAGTTGTTAATGTTTGGAGCTCTCTACCCTGTGATGTCGTTGATAGAACAACAGTTACGGCCTTCAAGAATAGATTAGACAAGTATTTTGAATCCAACCAGCCACTAAGATATTACTCATTGTCGTAATAACGTTAAGTTCTTTCGAATGCTGGTGTCCTTGTCCGCTTTTATCGCCCGGTTAGTGGTAGGAGTTCCTTTATGAGGTACTACACGACTCCTGCGACTGTCTCCCTTGATGACGCAATGCATAACTCAGAGGCACAGGGAGGAGGGAGGACGTGCGAGAGCGAGTGAGAGTGAGAGAGAGAGAGAGAAAGGTGATAAGAAAAGAAAATCAGACGAGGGGTGATGGAGAGGGAGGGAGAAGCGGAAGGGAAGGCTACAGACATGTCCTCTACTTCTACAGTGTGTTTCTAGGACTGTTACTGGCCCTTGTTCCTACAGCGGGTTCCTACGACACGTGCTAGCCTTTTCCTACAGCGTGTGCCTAGTAATGTAGAGACTTTTGCCAGTATGATAATTTAAAAAGCCTGTGCTAAATTCCTGCTGTCCATCTTTTTTAATGCGTTCACTTTTAGCACCAAGCAATTTTAAAGCCCAATGTACTTTTTCGCTTCTGTCCAGAGAGGAAGAGAGAAAGAATAGGTGAAAATATGTCTACACTAGAAACAACGAAAACTGCGGGACTCCGAGACACACCTGAAAATATATATATACAGCGTTGTTGAAATTGTGAGAAAGTTGCTGAGGAAAATCACACGGGAAGTCCACAAACACGTGCGTTCAGCTGTTGGTCTTTCTTTTTACGTGTGCTTTTTCTCTCCAATTTCTGCGTTTTTGTTTGTCCCGCGAGGAATAAAAGAGAAATAATACACTTTAGATGATGTGCTTCTCGTCCTCGTGTGTGTCATCAACATCACCACCACCACCATTACTCGGAGCTGTCTGAAAACTGATGGGTACATAAGTAACAATCTCACGAAGTCTTGGCACCATCATTATTGTCCTAACCATTTTCTTTATAGTGACGGAAGAAGCTTAAGAAATGAAAAAAAATCCCTGTGTTGTAAAAGAAGAGAGTATTGAGTGGCCAAAACAGAAGGTCAGTTTTTTCTGGGTACATAAATAACAATCTCACTACGTCTTGGCACCAGCATCATTGTCCTCTCCAGTTTATTTACGGTAACGGAAGAAGTATAAGAAATGAAAAAAAAAAAATCCCTGTATTGTAAAAGATTATACCGAGTGGCCAAAACAGAGGGTCAATTTCGGATCACCACCACGACAATCATATCACCACACACATCATCACACATCCAATCTTTTAAGGGGCAGTAAGTAGCTGGCTTTTTTTTTTCATTATTATTATTATTTTTTTAAGCCCTTCAGTCCTTTGCTGTAAAAAAAAATCACACACGTCCACATCATCAATCTCTGTCATAGCACGTCTCATCACTATAATTCACTTCACGTCACCACCACCACCACAGAAGCCCATATCACCGGTTTCTGCCACGGCTCTCCTCATCTCTAATTCACCTCACAACGATGCCACGGCCATACTCAGGTGTCGCCGCAACAGAAACACCATCATCATCACCATCGCTCATCAACAACACATCATCACCACCATCGCTCATCAACAACACACCATCACCACCACAACATCAATACCAATACCAGAAGCTCATTACCATCTCTGTCAACATTACTCTCACTCTTGCATTTTTTTGACATTTCCGGAACAAAAGTGAGAATCGAGAAAGAGACGACACACACATACACACACCCACACCCACCCACACACACACACACACACACACACACGAAAAAAAAAAGTACGCCTCTTGATATTTTGCGCGGAAACACAATTTGTTGGAAAGCATTTGAATGTGAATTTGTCATTACCGTTACACTTTACGAATTACCGAACGTTTAATGCGAGTGGGGAGCTTCATCATCATCATCATCAGCAGCAGCAGCGTCGGTATTCGCAATAGCAGCAGCAGCGGGGAGCGAAAAGATGTTTGGCGATATAGAGGATAAAAAAAAAGAGGGAAGAAAGCACGAATGAAATAGAAACAATAGACTAAGTTACGCTAATCAGTTTCCCGCGTCATTTTTTTTTTGTGTGTATTCTTATATTTGTGTTTATCATGTATCTAGATGAGGATAGAAAAAAAGAAAAAAAATACATCAATCTATTCCTCGCATATATTCTTTTTTCTTTGCATTTTCATATTTTTGAATTCTTAATATTTTCTGTTCTCATAATTCAAATGTTTATCAGTACCTACAAAAGGATAAAAAGGCCAAAAAAAATACATCAATCTATTTCTCGCATATATATATATATATATATATATATATATATATATATATATATATATATATATATATATATATATATATATATATATATATATATATATATATATATATATATATATATATATATCTATCTATCTATATTTATATATATATATATATATATATATATATATATATATATATATATATATATATATATATATATTTTTTTTTTTCATTTTCATATTTTTGCATTCTTAATATTTTCTGTTTTCATAATTCAAATGTTCATCAGTATCTACAAAAGGATAAAAAGGCTGAAAATACATCAATCAGTTACTTGAATCATTTTTCTTCTGCCTTCTCATCCTTCAATGTTTATTAGTATATAGAAACTCAGCAATATTAACAAAAAGGATAACGGTACGACAATCAATTTCTCGCGTCACTGTTTTTTCGTTTTCATCCTTCAATGTTTGCCAGTATCCAAAAACTCATACGCTAAAAAGGATATACTATAAATACTCCTGTGCATGACGGGCCCCTGTTATCCCTTTATCCCCGCCTCCTTCCCTTTCCATAAGCTTCGTTAATGGAATTCATTCGCGGAAAAGCGTCAGGGCTGGAAATCAGGTAACACGTGCCGTTCCAAAACTGCGCGGCTTCGGGTGTACGTACCGTGACGAGGCCGCAAAAAAAAAAAAAAAAAAAAAAACAGCAACACATCATCAGCATCACGGAACAGCGAATGCCATTAATTAAAAGTCGAAAAAAATGATGAAAAAAAAGTATGACGTGCGTGGTGGCGGTGACGGTGTGGCTGGGCGGCGGTTCCATTACCATTAGCATATAATTAACAAGGCGAGAATTACTTATCGTCAACCCCCTCCTGCGAGTAATTATAAAACGTCTGGGAGAAATAAATGGAAACTCAAACACTGATTAATGGCCGAGATAATGAGAGCTTCGCTGGGTGGTGGTGGTACTGGTGGTGGTGGTGATGGTGGTACTGATGGTGGTGGTGGTACTGGTGGTGGTGGTGATGGTGGTACTGGTGGTGGTGGTGGTGGTGGTGTGTTTCGGAGAATGGAAAATGACACTCCCACGCACGAATTGTGAGTCTCGAGGTGTTGTTGTTTTTTTCTCTCCTTTCTTGTTTTCTTTATATTTTTTTCTGGCCTACTAACACTCCCTTTAGCCTTTTTTTTTGTTTGTTGCTATGTTACGTTCTTCCTCGTGGTATCTTTTTCCTTCTCTCCCTTCCTTCTTTTCTTTTTTTTTTTTTGGCTAACAATCAGAACTTCAACTTAAGCTCTTCTTTTTCTCTTGTCTCTTTATTTTTTTTATTTTTTCTAACTTCTAACAACACCTTCAAATTCAGCTCTCTTGTTCTTTTTTATTTCTCTCCTTTCCTTTTTTTCTTATTTATTTTTTCTGGTCGACCAACACTCCTTTGAACCCTCTTTTTTTTGTTTTCCTTTTTTCCATAATTTTTTTTCTTTAGTGTGGTCTTTTCTCGCTAAGCTTTTTGTGTTTCCCTTTTACTTTCCTCCTTTTACTTTTTTTTTGTTTTGTTCTTTTCTAATGTCACCTATTTTTTTGTTTCCTTAATGCCTTACTCCGTTTTCCTTGTAAATTTTCTATGTTCTTTTCTCTTTCCATCTTTCTTTTGCTTTTATGGTACATTTTTTCACTTTTCCTTGTTTTTTATTTGTGCTTTTCCCTCTCAGCTTTTCTTTTTGCTTCCATATTACCTTCATCCTTTTTCCTTGATTATTTTCCCCATCTGTTCTTTTCGCATTCTTTTCTCCTATTTTTCCTTCTCATGCGACATCCAGTTAATTTCCTTTCATCCTTATCTCATTCCCATCCTTCTTTGATCTCTTTTACCCATCAACACTCATTCCGTCCTTTTTTTCCATGCTAGCTTCCTTCTTCTTCTTCTTTTCTCTCTCGCTTCTCTCTTTTTTTCCTTCTTATACGACATCCAGCTAATTTCCTTTCCCCCTTATCTCATATTCATCCTTCTTTGATCTCTTTTACCCATCAACAATCTTTCCGTCCTTTTTTTCCATGCTAACTTCCTTCTTTTATTATATTTTCTCCAACTTCTTTTCTCTTTTTTTCCTTTACATACAACATCCATTTAATTTCCTATCCCCCTTATCTCATTCCCATCCTTCTTTGATTTCATTTTACCCATCAACGCACACTCCGTCCTTTTTTCCCATGGCAACTTGCTTCTTCTTTGATATTCTCTCCATCTTCTTTTCTCTCTTGCTTCTCTCCTTTTTTCCTTCCCATAAGACATTCAGCCAATTTCCTTGCATCCTTATCTCCCATCCTTCTTTCCTACGTCCTTCCCATGGTTCCAGTTATCTCTCTTTCCCTCTTTCAGTCTTTCAGCGTCTTTTCTTTTTTACTGAATTATTTGCTGTCCTTCCCACCTTCCTTGTTTTCTTCCTTCCAATCCTTTCAATCTTTTTATCCTCTCTTACAGCTTCCTCGTATTCGTATGTATTATTCACCCTTCGTTTCTTCCTATATTTCAAGCATTTCTGCCTCTCTTTTTGCTCTTCTTCCATCCATTTTTGATTCTTTCCTCTTTCCAGTCATTTCAGCTTTCTTTCCTCTATTCCGTCCATTCTATTTCTTTTCAATCTTGCTGGATGTCCTTTATTTCTTTTTGTGTTTGTTTTTTTCCTTTCATCTTTTAGTTATTGAAGATTTCATTCTTAGTTTATTCATTCCATCCCAATTTTCTTCAATCCTTCTTACTTCCCTTCTTTTTTTCTGTCTTTCTCTTCTTTTCCATCCTACTACTTTTCCTTTCTTTCTTTATGTCCTTCTTTCTCCCTTTCCACTTTCTCTTCCAACGATCCTTCCAGCTTTTCTTCCCATCTTCCTTCTATCCTTCCTTCTTCACTCTCTTCTTTTCAGTCCTTCCACCTTTCCTTCCCATCTTCCTTTTATCCTACCTTCTTTTCCACCTCTCACTCCTTCTTCTTCCCGATCCTTCCAGCTTCCCTTCCCTTCTTCCTTTCATCCTATACTTTCTTCTTGCCAATCCGTCTCTCAGGCCATTCAGTTTCCCTCAATCTGTCATCCCTTCGTCCTTTCCCTCTACCCTCCCTCCACCTCCCCCCTACCTCACGCCCTCCCCCTCACCTGTCCCTCGCTCCCTCCCTACCTGTCGTGCCTCACCTGCCGTCACGTGTGATAAGCTCGTTACGTGCCGTCACGCTGTTGACAGTGGCCGCTGCCTTGGTTATGAGGAGCGGGTTGCGGCCTAGTTTTTTTTATTTCTCTCTCTCTCTCTCTCTCTCTCTCTCTCTCTCTCTCTCTCTCTCTCTCTCTCTCTCTCTCTCTCTCTCTCTCTCTCTCTCTCTCTCTCTCTCTCGTGTGGTGGACATTATTACGTTCAGAAAATTACCCGAAAAAAATACCCCAAAATCAGCCGGTCGGTGTTGTGGTCATGAAGATAGTGGTGGTGGTGGTGGTTGTTGTGGTGGTGGTGGTGGTTGTTGTGGTGGTGGTGGTGGTGGTGAAGGAGGGAGGGAAGGGATGGGGATTGTCAGTGAGATAAAAGGAAATGTATAATAAGTGGACAACCTAATCTTCTTCGTGTGTGTGTGTGTGTGTGTGTGTGTGTGTGTGTCAACAAGCGTGTGGTCTGATTGGCTTGGCGTGTGAGAGCCATTCATAAATATTTCTCCTCCTTTTTCTTTTTCTTTATTCCTCGAACATTTGTGACTACTCAAACATTCATTATTCACGACCCCGAAAAAACAACAACGACAACAACAACAACAAGGAAACAATACATATTTACTCACCAATGATGAACGACCGTCTGAAATGAAGGAGAAGACACATCATTAGACTAACTTTATCATTAATTATACTCCATACACTATTTATTTCCTCACCATTATTAGTTGAGACATATCAATTGAATTACGCTGTCATTTAACCTTACCTGTAATATCAGTTTTAATACGTGTCCATCGGAGACTTTCATGCAACCGAAAATTGACCCCTCTTTCGGCCACCTCTTTGGATTTTTTTTTAGGAGCAGCGAGTAGCGGGCTTTTTTTTTTCATTATTATTTCCTTGTTTTTGTGCCCCTTGAGCTGTCTCCTTTGTTGTAAAAAAAAAAAAAAAAACAGAAAAAGAGGAAAAAAGAAAAGAAAATCTAATCATTACTCTTTTTGTTTTCCTCCGTATACTGAAGAGGCAAAAAGATAAAAAAGGATATAAAACTCTGATGCAGTTTTACGCTTTCACAAACACATATCTGCTTATAGATATTTACCGTGCACGAGAATCTTAAATTATGGAGACAAAAGATCTGATCCGCTGGACTTATCGGCGAGAAGGGGAGAAGAAAAAGATGATAAAGAGGAGGAGGAAGAGATGGAGGAGGAGGAGGAGGAGGAGGAGGAGTGGCTGAAGAAGTTAGACGGCCGCATTGAGAGGGAAAGCGAGTGGAAGAAAAAAAAAAAATTAAGGAGAAAGAAAAGAAAGAAAAAAACCTTACTGATTAAAACTTTGCACTCCACAGTTTTTCTTTTCCCTCATTTATTTTTCATGAAGACTAATAAGGAACTGTCCATTTGTTTCGAGACTCAGCAATTATTATACAGCATCCTAATGTACCCCAATTTAACAAAGAGATAAAAAGGTAAAAAACAAAAATAAAGAGTCCAACTGACTAAGATAACGCAGTAAACTATCTCCAACGACGTAAAGTTATCTAAGTTTTCTAATTTCTTAAACGTAAGTGTCTGGGTGTGGTTGTCTGTCTGTCTGTCTCTGTCTGTCTGTTGCTTTCTCTGTCTATTCAATTCTCTCTCCTCTTTTTCTCCTCGTCTGTTTATTTTTCTATCTGTTTTATTCTCCCTGTTTTCTTTTCTGTTCGTCTGTTGTTTTCTTTATTTTTTTCCCTTTATTCTCTTCTCTGTTTCTTTTTCTTTATTTCATTATCTCTCTCTCCTCTCTTACGTCTGTCTGTTTCTTTTTCTATCTATTTTATTCTCTCTCTCTCTCTCTCTTCTCTTGTCTGTCTATTTTTATTTCATTCTCTCTTTTCCCTTACGTCTGTCTGTTTCTTTTTCAGTCTCTATTCTTTCTTTTTTTTCTTCCTCTCATGCATAATTACCCCGTTCCTTCTCCTCCTCATCAAATCTTTTTCTCCAACCTCGCATGATTCTCTTGGCTCTAAAAATTACCTCACTCTCTTCTCTCTATTTCTTCTTCCCTTCCGCTCCAAGCATCCTGAGGCGATCTCGAGCCCTTTTTATATGGCAAATGAGATGCGAGCGGGAAAAGAAGCCAGCTGTGCGCCTTCTATCACTCTATATACTTGACTGAATAGGAATAGGAAACATGGCGGCAACGTTAGATGGTGTATATATCTAATTTTGTGTGACTGGTTTATGTCTGGGAGTGAATAGAAGCGTTTTTTATGAATTCAGATAGCTTATAGAGGAAATAAAAGTTGTACACTGTTTAAGGTAATGAGAGTTTAGAGGAATGTGGCAGAAGTTTGTGCATGGGTGTATTTCATGTTTCTCTTTATTATCTGATAAGGAACTAAAGATTCTGGCTGTTATTTTAGTCTTATTGTTTTTATCTGTGTGGTGTACGGGTAAAACGCTTCCTTTTCCGCGATTTTTACGGGGTGACATTTTAGCGCACACTTCTTCCGACCGTATCATATTAAACGTCTGCTCGTGTTACAACCTTTTCCATCACACGCAAGAAGCAAGGGAGCGTGTTCGTTGTCGCTCGCACATGTATAACAACAGCGGAGACTCGACGCGGCTCGGCTCGGCCCCCAAACTTCCTTATCCGGCCGCACTTAACACAGGAATTCAGACACAATCTCGCAAGAAAAACGACTTTGTTACCGGGACAATGAACGCATACAAGGGCCGTGTTAGGCTTAAAATTTATCCCACACACGTACATACACTCACACTCACGCACAGACACACACTCACACACACTCACAGAAGAAGGAGGGAATATGCAGCATCTCGGAGGAGCTCGGCGTCGAAATATACAAAGAAGCAAATACTCAAGTCGCATTTTGGTCGCATCTGAAGCCTTAATGAGGGAAGGAGGATGAGGAGGAATGAGGTGAGGGAGAGAAAAGAACCTCCAGAAGAGCAGGAAGAGAATACAAGGAGGAGGAGGAGGAGGAGGAGAGGGAGGGGGAGGAAAGCAGCAGCAGGAGGTGTGGGAGAAAGGGAAAGGCAAAGACGGAGGCGCAGGCGAGGAGGAAACGGAAGGAAGGAAGGTGCTGAAGATGAACGTAAGATAGCGTCAAGGAGCAAAAAAAAAAAAGGAGGGTAATGATGGTGATCTTGGTGCTTAGGTAAGGAAAAAAGACGTAATAGGATAAATAAGAGGTAAGAGGAGGAGGAGGAGGAGGAGGATAAAGAGGAAGAGAAAGAAGAGGAGGAAGTGGTATCGGAGGAAAATGAAAGGAAATATGAAAGAGAAGTGGGAAATGATGATGACAGGGAAGACAAAGGGTGGAGCAATAGAGGATGATGATGATGATGATGGTGATAACGAAGATGGTGATGATGATAACGTAAATGCAAAGGAGAGAGAAAGAGAAAGAAAAAGAGAGACAGAGAGGATGCGAACCGGAAGCAAAGCGGAAAACAACAACAGCAGCAACAACAACAACAACAACAACAACAACAACAACAGCGTAAGCGACTCCAAAGCAGCGAAAATGAGCAGGAGAGAGAAAGAAGGAGGGAGGCAAGAAGGAAGATAAAAAAAAGGTTATTGTACAAGGAAATTATGTATGAGAAAGATAATATGCAAATGAGGAGAAACAAGACTTGCGGGGGAAGAATAAACAAAAAACACAACAAAAAAAAACGAGCGTGGAGAGAGAGAGAGAGAGAGAGAATCAGAGTGTAAGATTTAATAAAGAGAGGCCAAAGAACGAAAAAAAGAAGGAATACAGAGGAAGACACGGATACCAGAAGAGGAGGAGAAGAAAAAGAAGGAGGAGGAAAAGGAGGAGAAGAAAAAGAAGGAGGAGGAAAAGGAGGAGAGCATATCTGGTGTCGGTAAGAAACGGCATTAAGTAGATTAGATTAGAGGGGAAACTCATCTACTTTTCCCTTAATCTCCCACTCTTAGATGTTGTTTTGCGCATGGAGGGATGGGGCGAAGATGCACTCGGCGGCAGGATTAACAGGAAGAGCGAGGAGGACAAACAAAAAGACTGAGGACAAGAATATTACGCAGCTGTTAGGAGGGAAACTTGGATGAGGAGAAGGAGGAGGAGGAGGAGGAGGAGGAGAAAAAAGAGAAGGAGAAGGAGGAAGAGGAAGAGGATTCTGGTACGAAATTGAAGATATAAGAAGTGGGAAAGGGAACAAGAGATGGTTTTATTTTATTTCATTTAATTTTATCTATTTTATTTTATTTTATTCTATTTTTTTTTTATTGTGTGTGTGTGTGTGCGTGTGTGTGTTATCGTCGCCCCCTGATGGCTGTGCTTCAAGCTTATTTGAGCTGTTTTAATTTATGTGCCGCTCCCTGGTGGCAGATAAGGAGGAGGAGGAGGAGGAGGAGGAGGAGGAGGAGGAGGAGAAGGAGGAGGAGGAGGAGGAAGAGATAGCGGTAATGCAAGAAAATTAAAAGAAGGAAAGTAGAGCACACACACACACACACACACACACACACACACACACACACACACACACTCACACAATTACACACGCACGCACGCACACGATAACGCCCCTGTCACATAAACCACAAACACAAAATTAGGCAGCACACGCAACGCTTTCAGCCTCGTCCATATGTTTCTGATTGCACGCAGAAAAAATATAACTATAAGATAATACATAAAATCGATAATAATGAAAGAAAAGGAAAGGGCGGAGGAAAGGAGAAATATTATATAGGTGTTTGCAAGCCAGGAAATATTATCACGCAATGTCAGTCCGCTACGTCAAACTTTGCTATTCGTAATTTTGTCCAGGGAAAGAAAAAAAAATATTCAGCCTCAAAATCTTGCCTTCCAAATTCGGCACTGTGGTCCACCTCCTCCTCCTCCTCCTCCTCTCTTCTCCCTTCCTTTTCCTCTTTCTCCTCCTCCTCCTCCTCCTCCTCCTCCTCCTTCTACTCCTCCTCCTCCTTCTACTCCTCCTCCTCTTCCTCTTTCTTTTCCTCTTCCTTTTCCTCCTCCATCTGCCTAGTGCCTCCCTCCCTTCCTTCCTTCCTTCCTTCCTTCCTTCCCTCCTTCCTTCTTCCTTCCTCTCTCGCTGCCTGCCTTCCTTGCCTTCAGTTCTTCCTGCCTGCTTTGCGTTTTTCTCTTCCTTCTCCTCTTTCTACACTTCCTCTTCCCTCCTTGTCTCCTCTCTCTTCTCCTTTCTCTCTTTCATGCCTCCAATCAATTATCGTCTTCCTCCTCTTTTCTTCAGTTTCATCTTCTTCTTCATTTTCTATTTTTTTTGTAGTTTCTTATTTTTGTTTTTGTTTTTATTTTTCTTTATCAACTTTCATTTCTCCCCCATCCTCCTCCCCCTCCTCCTTTTCTTCTTTTTCTTCATCTTTTTTAATTTTGTTTTTCTTATTCTTGGTCTTTCTTTTTCCATTTATTCTTTTCTTCTTTCATTTCTCCCTCCTCCTCTTCCTCCTCCTCCTCCTCGTCCTCCTCCTATTCCACCTTCTGGTCATCTGCGCCAGTCGCCACGAATTCAATCACAGGTGACCTACTTTTGGGACGCACACCTGGCGCTTCCCACACAGGTGATGACGGGGAGGCTGCAACTGTCGAGCCGCCCGTGAGAAATAATAATAATAATAATAATAATAATAATAATAATAATAAAAATAAAAATAAATACAGCAATGATTTTTTTTCAATTTCCGCGAGAATGATTTGATTTAGGCATAAGAGGCGCAAGGGAAAGATTGGATATATATAATTTCTTGAGGAAGGGAAGGAAGGAAGGCAGGGAAGGAGGCAGGATGGATGGAAGGAAGGAAGGAAGGAAGGGAGGGAGGATGGTAGGAAGGAAGGATGAAAGGAATGCATAATATTTCTTACTTTTCACTTTACTTTTTTATGAAGCGAGATGGAAGGGGAAAGGGGGATGGGGGAGTTAAAAAAAAATGGGGTGGTTAGCATCGATTTGTGTCTACGGGGTGAGGGGGGAAAAAGGAAAAACAGGAGACAGGGAATTAGTAGCATGCAAAAAAACGAAAAAAGACCCACGAAAAAAATGGAAGAAAGGGGATCGTAGGAGTGAGAGACAAAAAGGAACGAAAGAAAAATCATAATGAATTGTAGACAGGCACAAAAAAAAAAAAAACCGAGGCACAAAGAGGAATAAAAAAAAGGTAGGAAATGGTCGTGTGTTGGGAAATCAAACTCAGATGGGGAATAAAATCAAATAGAGGAGATTATGAAAAGGGAGGCAAAGGGGAACGTTAGAAAAAGGGATGATATAAAATAGAAGAAAGAAATAATAGTTGAAATAATAGGGAAGGTAGAGGAAAAAGTAGGAAGGAATTACAGGTAGGTGGAGGAAAGGTAGGCAAAGAAGAGGAGATGAGGCTGTGTGTGGAGGTAAATTCAGGTAAGAGAGAGGAAATATGGGGAGGAAAATGGTCAGGTGAGGGAGGAGGGAGGGAGGGAGATAATGCTCGGAGGGAATGTGAAGGATCCAGGAGGGGAGAGGAAAGATTGGGAAGATTGGCGGAGGAAGGATAGGGAGGGAGAGAGGGAGGAAGGGTCGGGAGATGAAGGGTATATGGAGAAAGGACAGGTGGGGAGAGAAAAGGTAAGGAGAGAAGGAAAGGCCAAGTGGAGAGGGAAAAGATGAGTGAAGGAGGAAGGCATGAAGGAAAGGACAGGTAAGGAGAGATAAGGTGAAAGAGAATAAAGTGAAGGGCAGAAAAATAAAGAGGAAAGAAATGAAAAAGAAGAATATGAGGAAAATGAAAAAAAGGTAAGGAAAGGTATGCAAGGGAGGGGAAGAAAGGATGTGGAAAGAGAGGAAGATATGAAGAAAAGACAAAAAATAATAAGGTAAGGAAAAGTGGGTTGTAAAGAAGAGACTAGGTAAAAGGTATGAAGAAAAGTGAAAGATGGGAAGGTATGAAGGAAAGGCCAGGTAAGGAAAAGGAGAGAAAGTGAGGAGAGGAAAGGTAACGAGAGGAAAGGAATGAAGGAGAGAGAAGGTGGCAGGCGAGGGCTCCTGACGGCGCCTCCTGCAAGAGTGACGTGCCTTCCAAGAGGTATCAATGTTCCTCCATCACGCCTCGCACGTCCACGGCTCCCCCCCCCCTCCCCCCGTTCTCCTCCTCTTCCTCCTCCCCCTCCTCCTGTCTTTCGGCTTCTCATCTTTCTCGTGTCCTGTTTCTCCCTCGCCGCCTCCAGTTTCATGTTTTCTTCTTCCTCCTCCTCTTCTTCCTCTTCCTCTTCCTCTTCTTCCTCCTCCTCCTCCTCCTCCTCCTTTCTTCTTCCCTTTCTCTTCCTTCACCACCTACAGTTTTTCTTTTTCTTTTTCTTGTTTTTTTCGTGTTATTTGCCTCTTTTTCCTTCTTCTTCTTCTTCTTCTTCTTTTTCTTCCTTTTTTTTCTTCTTCTTTTCTTCTTTAACTTCTTCTTCTTTTCTTTTTCTTCTTTTTCCTTTCCTTCTTCTTCTTCTTTTTCTTCTTCTTCTTCTTCTTCTTCTTCTTCTTCTTCTTCATTTTTTCTTCTTCTTTTCTTCTTTAGTTTCTTCTTCTTTTCTTTTTCTTCTTTTTCCTCTTCTTTTTCTTCTTCTCCTTCTTCTTCTTCTTTTTTCTCTTCCTCCTCTTCCTTCATTATCTGCAACCTTCCTTCCGTATTCCTCTTTTACTCACTGACATCCTCCTCCTCCTCCTCCTCCTCCTCCTGTTTTCCTCCTTACACAACTTTCTCTCCAGAGTTTTCTTCTTTTAATCTCTCCCTCTTCCAGCTTCTCCTCTTTCCTCCTCCTCCTCATAGCCTTTTTCCCACGCATTATTGTCTTCCTCTTTCCTTTTTTCTCTCCTCCTTTTCTCTCCCCTCCTCCTCTTCCTCTTCCTCTTCCGCAACACAACTCGGTAACTTTTTTTTCTCTATCTTTTTCTTCCTTGTTTCCTTCTCTCCCATTATTCTCCCTCCTCCTCCTCCTCCTCCTCTCTCTCACTTACGATCTTTCATTTGTCCTTCTCTCGCTTTCTACCTTCCTCCTTCCCTCCCTTCCCCACTTCTCCTTAATCCCTGTGTTCGTCATCTTCTTTCTCCCTCTCCCTCTCTCTCCTCCACCCTCCCTCCCTCCCTTAATACTCTTCCACTTCTTCAGCTTCATCTCACTCCCTCCTTCCTCTCCATTTCCTCCTACTCAGACACTTTCCTCTGATTTCCTCCAGTCTCTTGTCCTCCTCCTCCTCCTCCTCCTCCTCCTCCTCCTCCTCCTCCTCCTCCTTAGGCTTTGTACAACGCTTCATCCTCGTATCTCATTCCACCATCATCAGACAGACTATGAATGTAATGATTTATTTATACAATCTCTCTTTAGGAGGAAAAAAAAGAGATCACACGTTGGATGAATCTCCGCTAATTCGCTATATCATAAAAGGTGTGAAATTAGTAAGCAATGGCAGGTGTAAAAGGTGAGTCTCTGCATGGAATTGGATGCCTTATAGCGACGCACCTGCCTACACACACCTGTCGCATGCTGTTCACCTGTAATAAAGTTTAACAGGTGAAAACATCAACAGCGCCAGGTGCATGAACCTTCAAAGTTATATTAGTGCACTGAGATTATTGTTGCCATCACGGCGGACGCGAGTTTGTGCTGAATGTGTCTGTCTGTTTGTCTGTCTGTTTTTTTACGTTTGTCACCGGGGGAAATGTTATTATTAAGCTTATAACGAGGAACACTCAATGCCCTTCCCACTCATCTCTTCTTGTCCTTGTTTTTGCTCTTCTTTTCTCTTTGTGTTTGTTCCTTCTCCTCTTCCTACTCCTTTTACCTTTCCTACTCCACCTACAGCTTTCTTCTTCCTCCATTACTCCTACTTGTCCACTCAACCACTACCGCCTCTGTCCACCCGCTTAAGAATGTCCCTACTTACTCATCCCTTTCTCCACCCTTTCTTATCCTCCTTCCCTCACTCACTCCTAAAACCACCCGCCATCATTTCTTCTTTTACAACTCACACTCATTTTCACTCCGCTACCCCAACAACAAACAAATAAACCTTCCCTTCCACTCACTCACGCCTTCAAACACTCACCGTCACCCTTTTACTTCACCCCTCAACCCAAGCACTCATCCCCCACCCACTCTCTCACCCAGCCAGGCACTCCGATACACAAAGAAACAAGACCCGGCCGCTAGTCGATGCCACAATCCCACACGCCTTGTTCCGGCCTGCCTTCCGCTGTCACTGTCAGGAATAATGCCTCTCCGCGGGTGTCAGGCGAGCGTCCAATACACAGACACGTTATAGAAGCTCGTATGACTTGTGTGGATGTGTGAGGCGGCGTTCTCTTGTCCTGGCTCGATCCTTTCTCTCCTCCCTCCTCCATCGTTATGTCTTCTTGCCTTCTTTGTTCCTCCAGGTTTTCCTTCTTCCACTTTTCTTCTCCCTTTTCTTCCTCCTTTACTCTTCTTCTGCCTTTTCCTTGCATCTCCTGCCTTTCTTTGCCTCCTCCTTCCCCTCCTTCCTTGCTTGTTTCCTCCTTTCATCTCTTCTTTCTCCTCCTCCCTCCACTTCCCTCCTTTCTATACCTCTTTCTTCCTGGTGTCCCGTCTTTTGCTTTCCTCTCTCCTCCCTTGCTTCTTTCCCTTGTCATTCTATCTTCCAGTCTGCACCTTCCTCTTTCTCTCCTCGTGTGTGTGTGTGTGGGCTGAAGGAGGAGGAAGAGGAGGAATAAGACGAGAAAAGGACTGTGAATGTACAAGCCTTGGTATTGTTTTCATCTCTCTCTCTCTCTCTCTCTCTCTCTCTCTCTCTCTCTCTCTCTCTCTCCGGCTCTTTATCCTTTATTCTTTTTCTCTAACTCTTTCTTACTTTCTCTTCTCCTTTCCCTTTTCGTTCCACTCCCTTCTCCTCCTTCCTCCACTGCTGCGCGAAAGTTCCAAGGAAAAGAAGGTTGAAAAAAGAGAGGAGAAGAAATAGAGCGAAACACGAAAGAAAGTATGATTTGAAAATGAAAGGAGAAAGACTGAAGCAGCAACATGTTAAGCAAATTAGGGTCGTTGCGAAGAGAATGAACTAAAAGAGGGAGTGAGGAAGTGAAGGGGGAAATAGCGGAATAAGAAAAAAAAGCTCAAAATACACAGCAGGGTCCAAAAATTAAGGCGGAGAGGGACGGAAAAAAAGATAAGGTTTCCAGAAGAGCGCGTAACGTTTGCAATTTCTTCACGATTTACCTCGATGAGTAAACTAATCAGGACCAAATAGCAGACAGGGTGAATGACCGGATAAAAAAACATGTATATAAACGCAGATAAAAAAAAAAAAGATACGGTTTATAGAAGAGCGCGTAACGTTTCCAATTTCTTCACGATTTACCTGGATGCGTAAACTAATTAAGACCAGGTAGCAGACAGGATGAATGACCGGATAAAAACATGTATATAAAAGCAGATAAAGAAAGGGATAAAAGGCCAACGCGGAGATTTTATTTTCTTTCATCTTTTTGGTTTTATGGCCATTGATGTTCTTATTGATGTATCTCATTTTCTTCTTTCCTCTTTTTCCTCTCTTTCCCTTTTCCTCTTTCAAGTTGCTTTAATTTTTTCTTCTTGTTTATATTTCCTTTTCTTTTCCTTATGGCCAATGATGTTCGCTCAGTTTTCTTTCATTTTTTCTTTGTTTTTCTTATTTTCTTCTTGTAGTCTTCATTTTGTTATTTTCCTCTTTTCTCGTTTTTCTTCTCTTTCCCTTGCTCTCCTTCAAGTTTCCTTCATTTCTTCTTCTTGTTTATATTCCTTTTTCTTCACGTTTTCTTTCACTTTTCTCTGTCGTTTTCTTTCTCGTTTTCCCTTCGCTGTTTTCTGATTTTCTTTTTATTTGCATTTCTTTTCCTTTTTCTTCTTATATTTTCTTTTCTTCTATTACTTCTCTTCTTTTCATCGTCCTCCTCTTTCTTTTCCTTCTCCTCCTTTTCCTCCTCTTTGCGCCTCTGCTTCTTCCTCCTCCTCCTTTCATTCTCCCTTTCCCTCTTCCTCCACCGCTTCCGCCTCAGTTTCTTTCTTCTTCTTCTTCATCCTCCTCCTTCCTCCTCCTCCTCCTCCTCCTCCCTAGGCAATTCACTGCTCTTCTCTTTGTAATCGTCACCTTGATAAACATTTCAGAACGACGCTACATAAAAAAAAACTTCCCTCGCACTTTTGTCTCATAATTTTTGATAACCAAGAAGTGGGAGGAAAACAGAGAGAGAGAGAGAGAGAGAGAGAGAGAGAGAGAGAGAGAGAGAGAGAGGGAAGGGGGGAGGGAGGCATTAAGTGAACGGAGGTAAAAAGGAGACGAGGAAGGAAAAATGGGAAGAGGGAGAATGGAGTTAGTTGAAGGAGGAGGGAAAAATGCGGAATATAATAGAGGGGGAGGTAACATAAACACACACACACACACACACACACACACACACACACACACACACACACACACACACACACACAAACACACCTTCCCCCTTCCCTTCCCCCCTCACACACACTCACACACACGCACACGCAGAGAGACGAAGTAACATCTAAATATGATTCGTCTCTCTCTTCATTTGTTTTCATTTTATACAAACTAACTTCGTTTGGGTTTACTCTTTACAGCGCTAATTAAACTAACGTGCAAATGGGTCTCAGTAATTAGTAGTGTGAGGAAGGGAAACACATTACATCAGAGAGGAGGAGGAAGAGGAAAACCTGGTAGAAGAGGAAAGGAGGAAAGAGCGAGAGAGGAAAAGTGGGGAAAAACAAAGAAAGGATTACATACATCAGAAAAGAGAGGAGGAAAACGGGAGACGAAGAAACTTGAAGGTAAAAGAGGAAAGTAGGAAAACCAGGAGAATGAGAGATGAAGAGAACTGAAGGAAAAAGAGGAAGAGGAAGAGGAATACCAGGAAAACGAGAGACGAGCAAGATTAAAGGTGAAAGAGAGAAGGAGGAAACGGTGAGTAAGGAAAAGTGGGGGAGAGAAAAAAAAGAGAGAACATTGAATTGGGATGATTAAAATAAAAGAAAAATACAGAAAAAATGAAAAGGTAATCGAAAAAGAGGAAATAGGGGAAATCCGTTAGTAGAAAATAGGATAAATATATGAAAAAGAAGAGTAAGGAAAAGAGAAAACCGAAGAGGAGGAGAAAGGACGAGCATAGCAAATTGAAGAAGAGAACAAGGGAGGCAAAGAGGAAAGTGAGGAATGAATAAAAATGAGGTAAAAGGAAATGGAAAGAAAGGAAAGGAAGGGAATTGTGAGGGAGACAAAAATGATTAAGCGAGGAAAGCGAACAACAGAAAAAGAAAGAAAGTGGGGAAAAGAGAGAGGGAGAGCAAAGTGAGAGAGAGAGAGGATGCTGAAAATGGAAGAAAGTGAAAGAGAGAAGGAAACGAGGAAAAAATGGAAGAAATAAGCGAAAAGAAAGGAAGAGGAACGGTGGCAAACAAAACAAAAAGGAAGAAAGAGGAAAGTGGGACAGAAAAAGAGGATGCTGGAAATGGGAAAAAAGGGGAATGTGAAAAAGAGAGGGAAACGAGGAAGGAAAAGAATAATCAACGAACGAAAGAAAGAAAGGGGAGAGGAATCCAAAAGAACGGGAAGAATGGAAACAGGAGGAAAGTGAGGAAGAGGAGAGAATGGTGGGAATGGGAGGAAGGAGAGTGAGAAAGAGAGAAGAAAAGAAAGAAAGGAAGGGGAGACGAATACAAAAATGGCATAAAAATGGATACAAGGGGAGAAAAAGGGGAGAGAGAGAGAGAGAGAGAGAGAGATAGAGAGAGAGAGAGAGAGAGAGAGAGAGAGAGAGAGAGAGAGAGAGAGAGAGAGAGAGAGAATATGAAAGCAAGAAAGAGAGGATGATAAATAAAGGACACGGAGAGAGAACATAACCAAAAAATGAGGAAAAAAAAGAGGGAGAAATAAAGAGGAGAGGAAGTTGGTGAGAATGGGGGAAAAGGAGACGAGGAAGTGAGGGAAAAATCGACGAAAGAAAGGAAAAGAGGAAGGCGAATACACAAATGGGATAAAATGGAAACAGGGATGAAAGGGAGGAAGGAGGATGGTTGGTGATGCTTATCGGGGCATTCTGTTCCTGGCGACGCAATTGCAGGGTCGGATCTCTCCTACGGCCACCTCTTTGGATTCTTTTTAGGAGCAGCGAGTAGCGTTTTTTTTTTTTTTTATTATTGTTTCCTTCTTTTTGTACCCTTGAGCTGTCTCCTTTGTTGTAAAAAAAATATGGCGCCGGAAGGAGGAATAGGAAAGGAATACACGTCACTTCACTTCCTCACTGTTAACTCTCTCTCTCTCTCTCTCTCTCTCTCTCTCTCTCTCCCTCTCTATCTATCTATCTCTTCCTCCCCAATTCAATGTTGTCAAATTGTCGTACTCAGCCTCTTATATCTGCCGATTTCCGACCCTAAAAACATCTCTTCCACCCAAATAACCGGCTTCATATTTAGTTATTGTTAAAATGGTTGATTATTGGTGTTTCTTGGTAACTCTCTCTCTCTCCCTCTCTCTCTATCTATCTATCTATCTCTTCCTCCCCATCAACGTTGCCAAATTATCGTACCCAGCCTCTTATGTCTGCTGATTTCCGACTTAAAAACCATCTCCTCCACACAAATAACGTACTTTATATATAGTTCTCGTTAAAATGATTAATTACTGGTGTGTCTTGGCAATAGTTATGGAGCAGAAACCGATAAATACGATACGATGTTCTGAGTACGATAACCTGGCAACGGTGTGAGTCCCCATTCCCACGCGGCCCTCGGAGTCCTCCCGTCGTCGTCGCCTCGCCCATTCCTATTCCCACCATTCCCACTGCCAATAACTCCCGCTAAAGATCATATATTCATGCCCTCCTTGCCTTTACTGCTAAAAAAATGGTGCTTCACGCTTTTATTGCCGGCCAAATAGCACACTCTTATGTCCTGAATGCGCGTTTTCCGTCTATCTATCTATCGATCCACCTATCTATTGGCTCATCCACCCAGTCACCGGTTCATCCGTTTTCGCCACCCCAATGTGCTGATCTATTTATCTTTTTTTTATCTAATTTTTTTGTATGTCGTTTTCTAGTGGTGGTTCATGCTTTATAAGAGTTTTTTAGATGAGTGTGTTCAGTTTCAAACGCTCATAAAGTTGTTTTAAGTGGTTTAGTAGAAAGAAAATATAGTGAAAAATGTATGTTAGTATTTCGAGAGAGGGTTAGCTATATTATTTTACAAGTTTACGATTCTGTATTTGAAGTTATTTACGACTGAGATATAGAGAAAAGGAAGAGGTGGTTCCTGTTTTATAAGAGTTTTTTGGATGAGTGTGTTCAGTTTCAAAAGCTCATAACGTTGTTTGAAGCGGTTTACTAGAAAAAAATATATAGTGAAAAATATATGTTAGTATTTTGAGAGAGGGATTGATATATTATTTTACAAGTTTACGACTCTGTGTTTGAAGTTATTTACGACTGAGATATAGAGAAAAGGAAGAGGTGGTTCCTGTTTTATAAGAGTTTTTTGGATGAGTGTTTTCAGTTTCAAAAGCTCATAACGTTGTTTGAAGTGGTTTACTAGAAAAAAAAATATAGTGAGAAATGTATGTTATTATTTCGAGAGAGGGATTGATATATTATTTTACAAGTTTACGATTCTGTGTTTGATGTTATTTACTACTCAGATATAGAGAAAAGCCATGTAAGTATTGCGAGGAAGTCAAGTATGCATTATTCCACAAGTTAGTGACACTGTGTTTGAAATAATTTACCAGATGTATAAAGTAAGATGCACGTTAATATTTCAAGGAAGGGAACGATGCATAATTCTCTAAGTTTGTGTGTGCTGAATTAAAGTGACATACTCAAAAACTGAAGTAAAAGGTACGCAAATGTTTCGAGAGAAGTAACGATGTATTTTTTCTACGAGTCTTAAGGAGTTCACAATGTAGCACAGATTAAGGAAGCGTTGATGAGTCAGGTAACGAGACTATACCGTGAGGGAACGAGACAATTAGCTCATTAGAGGGTCAACGTTAATCCCAAGCGGAGAAAAGTAGTGTTTATGAAAGGAATTAAAGCTGACAGACTTAATAATTCTAGCAAACAAATAAAGGATGATGCATATACCAACATCATATAAATAAAGAGTAATTTACTATACACAAAAACTTTAGAGAACAATGAACACTAAATGGATGAACACTAAATCGTTAAAAATAAAGAGAAGAAGCGTAGTATTATTTTTTGTTATAACCTTCAAACACACACACACACACACACACACACACACACACACACACACACACACACGAAAAAGAAAAAAAATCACAAACACTAGGCCTATCGCTCTTTGTAAGCAAAATTAATTACGGATAAACAAAGAAAGAAAAACTAGAAGGAAATAATTGACTGAAAAAATAGCTTTAACAGGATTGAAAGAAAGAAAAAAAACCCAGGAGGCAGGAAGGCGGATGAGAGGAAGGGAGAAAAGGAATAAAAAAAGAGAAAAAGAAGAGAGAAAGGGAAACGAAACGGGTATTATTCCTGGGGTAGAAGACTAAACAAAAGAGAAAAGGGGAGAGTAAGAGTGAGAGGAGTAAGAGAGAGAAAAGCAAAGGAAAAGTAAGAGAAAGTAAACGAGTGAAGTGAAAAGGGAAAAGAATTAAAAAAAGTAAAGAAAAAAGAAAACAAGGAGAAAAGAAAATAAGAGAAAAAGAAATTAGAGGAACGAGAAAAGAAGTGGAGAGATAAGGAATAAAATCAGGAAAAAAGAGCAAAAAAATAATAAAAAGAGAAAATAAAACACGGAATACGGGTAGAGAATTAAAGTGAGGGAAAGAGAGAGAGAAAAATCGAAAAGAAAAAAAGCAAGAAAAAAGATGAGAGAGAGAGAGAGAGAGAGAGAGAGAGAGAGAGAGAGAGAGAGAGAGAGAGAGAGAGAGAGAGAGAGAAAGTGTGTCGCCTATATTCCCCCAGGGGCATAAGCTACATCAGGGCAGTTCTTTAGGGGGTAGCGTCCTTAAAAGACTCGTTCCATAGCCAGATTCTAACGCTGGTAAATCTTCGTCCGATGTTCTCCCATGACGCTTAACCAAACACACACACAAAAAAGTTAAAGGAGCGGATGGGAAAGAGAGAAATAAATAGAATGTTCAAAGATGAAGAGAGAATAAAAATAATGGTTGAAAGAACGGACGCAATGAAGAATAAGAGAGAGCAAAAGAATCTAAAGAAGAGTAAAGCGAGAAAGAGAGAAAGGGAGTACGAAGGAGAGTGAACCAGAGAAAGAGGAAGGCAGAGAAAATTAGACTAGACGAGAAAGGAAATGGAGGAAATATAATGAAATCGAGAAAGAATGGAAACTGAGGAAATGAATACGTACAAATAATAACTAGAGGAAGAGAAAGAATGGAAGATAAAAGGATAAACAAATGAAAATAAACAAAATAATTAAAACAAATGAGATGGGCCTGGTGAAGCGGGTCAGATAACTTGGGACTGAAAATAATAACTACCACCTGTCTCCAGTCCCAAGGCAGATCACGAGGGCTCATCATCCCGCGCCTTCCGTTCCCCAGGTGACGGGAACGAACGGAGGGACGTAAAGAACTCTAACCCGGACCCATGTACTCCAATAACACTCTCGACCCAGAGCCTGCACGACATAGGATCCGAACACATTGTAATAAAAAAAACGACCACAGGGTAATTAAAAAAAACAACGAACACTGGGTAAAAAAAAAATCAGCTTAATTTCCCTGGCGTACGGAGAAAACAACGACACATTTTAGTTTGGGTCTTGGCGGACGAGAAATTTATTGTACGAGAATAATCATGACTCGTTCCGGCGTCCCCATAACACCAATGTCGATATTATATAACACCTTCTTTTCTCACATCAGATGTTTCTAAAGGTCAAAGAAAGGATCAATCGGGTTCTAATGAAGGTCTTATTAGGTTCATGGTACAGAAGAAGGGTCAAACTACCTCCAGGGTCATAAGAGTACTCCTGGAAGCGCCCCAAGATCATACGAAAGCTCTGTCAAATATGTGAACTTGGGCGTCGAAATGTTTAAAAATACGTTCCCAAGCCTCGGCCTCAGTCCTCCCTCTGACGCTGATTGGTGGAGACTGATCACGTGACATATATCAATCAGCCAATAGCCGTTCAGTTTACACCATCACCGTCACCACCACGACCAGAACTGAATTTTGCGGATAGGATTGGAGAAGGAGATTTAAGACTATAATAGGATAGAATAGGATAGGATAGCTGGAGATTTAAGGATAGGAATGGAGGATGTGAATAGAAGCATTGTGGATAGGAAGAACTTATAAAAAAATCCTCTAAAAATTGCTCTAGGTACTTCCCCGAGATCCTAAAGAGACCAAAATCCCACACACACAAAAACAAAACAAAAACAAAAAAAGAAACAGAATTATACCAGCATCAACTTCAATTACCCACGAATATTTTAGTAACAACATGACGTCTTTGATCAAACTGGGCAATCTCTCCTAATTCTATGACTCTGAATAGGAGTAAAGGATGAGAATAGGACCTTTGTGAATAGGAAGGACTTAGAAAAAAAATCCTCATATACCGAGCAATGAAAGAAAATGGTAAATGGGGTACTTTGGTAAGGGCGGAAACAAAAGAATAACAAAATAGTAATAACAAGAGGAAGAATGAAGACCAGTACAACGCAGTGGGAGCCGGTACAGTGGCCTATCCCACGCCTACTACTGGACTGGAGTGGACTGGGAGCAGCGTTGCCAAATTGTCGTACTCTGAACATTGCATTTATCATTTTTAGGCTCAAGGACTGTCGCAACCACACACATAACGATAGAAATTTAAAGTTATCGTTAAAGCAGTTACATATGGATGGTTATTGTTCTTTTTTGCTCCAGGTATCGGTCAGAAACTACGAAAATGTAATGTGATGAGTACGGTAATTTGGCAACGCTGACTGGGCGAACAGAAAATGGGAAACGACATCGAAGTAAAGAAGAAGCTCATGCGAAAGGGAGACTCCGATAATAATGTATGCCGTGAATAATGCCGAGACTTTCCTGGCTTCCCCGCGTCTATTTCTCTTTCAGTTAAGCAACAATTGGGACGTTATTTTATGCTATCACTTTTTCCTTCTCTCTGTCTCCTCTTCCTTCCTCCTTCTCCTTCCACTGCTTTGCCTGTTTCTCTTCCTCCTTTCCTGCTTCTCCTCTACTTCTTCCTCTTTCGTTTCGTCCGCTAGTTTCTGTTTTTCTCTCGCTCTCTTTTCTTTTCCTACTTCTCTTGCCCTTGTTCCTCCTCCTCTTCCAGCTTCTCTTTTTCAATCTTTTTCTTCTTACAGGTTTTCCTCCTTTTCCTCCTTTTCCTGCTACTTTTCCTCCTCCTCCTCCTTCTCCTCCACTTCCTTTTCCCTCCACTTCTCTTCATTCTTCCTCTTTCTGCAGCTTCTCTTGCTCATTCTCCTCCTCCTCCTCCTCCTCCTTCTCCTCCTCCACCGCCTCTCCTCCTGTCCCCTGTGTAGGCCGAACCTTGGCGCTGAGGTCAAGGTCACCCACTGCGGAAAAAGGAAAGAAAATGGAGGAAAAAAATCAAAAGAACCGAAAGCAAAACAAGTGCGAGGCGAGGCCGTGACGAGGGAGGGAGGGAGGGAGTTCGACGCTGGAATCAAAATAAGTCGAGGAAGAAAAAAAAAGAAATGTAAAAAAAAGTCCGAAAATTGAAAAGTCTCCGGCGGAAAAGAAAAATTAGGCGTGAGGACAGGGAGGGACAGAAAGACAGAGGTGAGGGAAGGGTGAGCGAGCGACGACTTGGTATGAAATCTTAATATAGACTTCGTACGGACGTCAGCAACACATACATACGGCAACACATCATGGCATTTTCTAATTTCGTAACAGAAAAAAAAATAGTGAGGAATGAATTTGCCAACACGACTGTCCTCCTGTCTGTCTATCTGTATGTCTGTCTGTCTGTAATAAGCTTCTAACACAAGGGTCGGTTCACTCGTTCATGGTTCAGCTCAGTCGCCATGGTTCCGTACTTTTCCGGCAACCACTAATAACGTGAAAAATTTGAGACAATCTTACAATATGTTGCCACGAAAGACTCGCACAGCAAACACAATGAATTCCTGGTGTCGTTTAATAAGACTTGGGACGCGCCAGAAAGAACTCGGAAGAAGGAAAAAAATGACCAAAAATACTAGGAAGTGCAGGGCAAAGAAAAAGAAAAAAGAAAAAAAAGAAAGAAAGAAAGTCGAACATGCATCTCTTTCTCTCATGGTCCCGCCAAATGAAAAGAAGAGGAAGGAAAGGAAGGAAAGACAGAAGGAGGAGGGACCATGCACTATTTTTTTCTACTCCTATGGTTCCCCAAATGAAAAGAAGAGGAGAAAGATGACGGAAAGTAGAAGTGACCATGCTATATTTTTTCTTCGTCCGACTTTCCACCCAAAATGAAAAGTAGAAAAGGAAAGAAAAGAAAGTAGGAAGGAAGAGGGAGAGGAAGGAAAGTAGATGTAACCAAAATATCCTTACCTCTTCGTTCCATGGTCCAAAAATGAAAAGAAGGGAAAGGAGAGAAAGAAAGCTGGAAGAGGGAGGGACCAAGCGTTCTGCTGTCACCCTTCTCACCGTTTCTGGGTCACGAAATAAGTTTGGTCCGAGTGTCCCCGCGGCATCTGGTTCCACGTGTGGGTGTGGGAGAGGGAGAGAGAGAGAGAGGAGGAGGCAGCTCAGGCAGGGTGCTTGGAAAGGGGAGGGGAGGAGAAGGTGGAGGAAGGGGACGGGCTAGTGCTTGGGCCATGCTGCGGGTGACTCAAGTTTTAATTAAAGTCGTCAGTCAGTGTGTGTTTCCGGCGGTGGGTGATAACTTATTATAACTCCGACGCGCCGCTGACTCGCCGCTGCTAACCAAGAGGGAGGGACTCGGGGAAAAAAGACTACACTTGCTACACCTGTTGGCTAGTCTTTCCTCATTTTTTTCCCGGCTTTTTTTCGGTCTCATTAGTGATAAGACACATATGAGGAGGTGTTAGTGTTTAGGTTTATTTCTCGGTTTCTTTCTCTTGGTTATGATAAGTTAAATATTCGTATATATGAAATGAAAAAAAAAATACTCAGAAGGGTTTCTTTCAGCATTAAAAATAATATGTACACATGCCAGAAAGATTCGATTACAGCATTTACTACTACTACTACTACTACTACTACTACTACTAAAACTACGACTACGACTGCAACTACTTTTTTATGGTCAAGGAGGCAGCTCAAAGGCAGAAAGAATAAAATAATGCAAAAAAAGACCTCAATTTACTTTCCTACTATTACTAATACTTACAATAAAACAGCATCAACAACAACAAAAACAACAAAAACACAAACCATTCTCTTCAATCAACCCCTAACACGAAAAAAAAAACACGCATCATTAGAAGGAGAAAGAGAAAGCCATCCCCCCTTCCCCCCACCCACAAAGAGAGGACCCGCACGCCTGTTGTAAATCCAGCCCGGTCACTGAATCACCTGGTCGAGGGTCCGCCGGTTAATACACGCGGAGAGTTGGCAAATACTGGACATTATTAATTAACCGTGCGGAGTGGAGCCAAAGGCAATAACTCTCAGGTGAACGTAGGAGGCAGGGCGGCAGGTAACGTGAGGAAGGTGAGGGGCGGTGGGGGGGGAGAAGGGGTGAGGAGGTGTAGGCAGGTAAGGTGGTGAGGTTAGGTAGGTAAGGTGAGGTGGGGTGAGGTGAGTTGAGGGAAGTTGAGGTGAGGTGGGATGACGTAAGAAGTGGTGAGGTGAAGTGAGGTGTTTTTAGGCTAGGTTAAGTTAGGTGAGGTGAGGTGGAGTAAGGTGAGGTAGATTAGGGTAGGTTAGGTGAGGAGAAGTGAGATAGGGGGATGTGGGCTGGGCAGGTGGGGTGAGGAGGGAGGGTGAGATGAGGAGAGGTGAAATGAGGCAAGGTGGGCAGGTGGGTGTTGATGAGTGAGTGTTGTATGAATCAGTTTTCTACTCTGCTAAGCTTAATTATTGGTACTTCAATCGTGTGTAATTTGCTGCTGCTGTCGCTGATGCGGATTGTGCTTTTTCTATCACTCCTATTAATACAAATTGCTGCTGCTGCTACTATTTATACTACTACTACTACTACTACTACTACTACTACTACTATTACTACTACTACTACTACTACTACTACTATTACTGTTACTGCTATTACTACTACTACTACTACTACTACTACTACTACTACTACTACTATTACTACTATTACTACTACTACTACTACTACTACTACTACTATTACTATTTGACTTTCTATAATTTGTTTCTTCATATTTGTATTGCTTAAACCTAGACAAATAAAATAAATGAGTGTTAGAAAATAAACTACCGCATTATGCCTAATCATAAGCTAATCTAAACTATTAAAACTACAATTAATATTTTTTTTGTAATCTAAGCCGCTGTGCGTTATATACAAAAAAAAATGGTATTGACAGGGCTTACAGTTTAATCGTGAGCGCTTTAGGGGACTCACCGCGCCCCTCCTCTCCTATTCGTGATATCAGGGCGCATCCACCTCTCCTTAACCTCGAGTGGACATCGTGTTTAGTGTCACGTAGCTAGGTAGCCCGTCATCCTGCCAGCCTGTTAGTCAGTCAGCACTTTAGTCATTCAGTCAATTAGCCAACCAGTCATTCAGTCAGTCTTTTGGATCGTGAGTTAATTAGTAATCTATAGAGTTTGCCATTCACTCAAGCACTCATTCGCTCACTTAGTCAGTCAGTCAATTAGTTAGTCAGTTTGTCAGTCAGTTTTTAAGTCAATCAGGCAGGCAGTTAATCAGTCAGTCAGTCAGATAGTCAGTCAGTAAATCAATCACCCATCCTTTCATTCATACCGGTATTCAGTCAGTCAGCCAGTCAGTAAGTCAATTAGTCAGTCAGTTTGTCAGTCAGTTTGTAAGTCAATCAGACAGTCAGTCAGTCAAATAGTCAAAGAGTCAGTCAATCTCTCACCCATCCTTTCATCCACTCCGGTATTCAGTCAGTCCGCCACCGTTCCACCGAGCCACTTAACAAATCAACCTTCCATCCGCTTAGGTCTTCAGAAAATCAGTGCATCTGCCGGTCATCAGTCAGTCAGTCAGTCAGTCACCCGGACACTCCCACAGCCATCACACTCCGCCACTCAGCGCCCCGTCCATCATGCTTTCACACTTAGCCTTTCGCAACACAAATGTCAACAGGCGGGACATGAAAAGTGACGAGCTGACACAAAGGTAACGCGCCGCCTGCAGCCACTCCGCCGCCGTCTGACGCATCCGGAAGGTGAGGTAACGGCCGCGGGGGGGGGGGGAGATAGGCCGTTCTTTATAGAGGCGTTCGTTATTGTATTCGTTGTTAGAGGCAAGGGGTGGAAACTGAGGATCAATTCTTTTTTATATATGCAATTTAGGAGCAGTAAGTAGCGTTTTTTTTTTTTCATTATTATTATTTTTTTTACGCCCTTGCACTGTCTCCTCTGCTGTAAAAAAATATTATTATTATTATTTTCTTTTATGGTGTTCGTTTTTATTAGTACACAAACTTAATTTTTTCCGTCCAGGATAAAAGACGGTAGAAATAAAACCCTTCTTCTATATTTGCAGATCTCATTTTGTTCTCCTTTTTTCTCCCTCCCTTAGTCAATACTCTTAGGTTGGTGAGTAATTGCTGCAGTCTAAAGTCGGTACCTGATTTCGCATTTTTCTTGGGTAAGGTAAAACATGCTTCTCCTGCTTTCTCCTTCTGAATGCGACCTCTCTTGAAACGAGTGAAGTAAGCCTCTTTCAACTCCCTTCTGTGACCTAAGGTGTGATCTTTCTTGACTCAGATGGAACGAAACTGCTAGCTTTACTCCGTGTGAAGCGCTGTGTGAGCTTTTCAGAACCATGGAAAACCTACTTCATTGACTTCCTTTTCTTCTTTTTCGTCACGTAAAGGCAACAAAAAACACTTTCTGGACGTTTACCGGGTATGGAGCAGCGAGCGACGTTTCCCAGCCGGCGCCCATATTCCTCCACACCTTACGAGATGGTTTCGGGGAAGGCGGGTCATTCCTGCCATCCTGCTCACCCCTTGGTACCCCTGTAGGCCCCGCGGCAGCCCTAAAGTTGTGTCCAGAAACCCGCAATGTCCCTGACGTACAATAACTCTAATGGACACACTTGTTTGACCTGCCTGTTGATGTGTTTTACTTGACCGGCGGCTTCTTGCACACGAACACAAGTCTATCTACACTGATACACTCTTACATGTACGCCGAGCCTGGATCATTCCCTCACGAACCCACATACTTACACCACTCTCCTGCACCAACACAAGGCCGCCACCGCACAGACATACACTAAACCATGTCTCTCCACAAACCCACACACTCCCTCCAGCTCCCTACCCATCAATACAAGGCCTCAACACGCCCACACCGAGATACAGACAGACACACCAGCCTCCCATACCCATACACACCCACACCAGTCCCCACACCCACGCTAGCACCCCTTTCTTTATCCCCACACACGCACCTTTGCCCACATCTAAACCAGCACATATGTAGCCGTTGCCTGGGTCTTCATGCTTCCGGGAAACCTACGAACAAAGGCATCGAGGGCCGTTTTTCAGGAGCGCTTGGGTAACTAACTCTTCTTCCACTTGAGGTTGTATGAGTTTACGAGACAGCGGCCGCTTAATTAAGAGGGAACATACCGCTTATTCTCATCGCAGTCTGACGTTGATTGTGAAGGGTGTGTAATATTTTGATTTGCTTGATAGTCTACCTCTCTCTCTGTCTCTCTCATTCACTATCTCTCTCTCTCTCCCTCATGCAGACGTTTCCTTTCCTCATTCTCCCCTCCGTTTCATAGCTGGGAACACCATGAAGATTAAAAAATGCGAAAGGAGACAGTGGCGGAGGACGGAGGTGAAAGACTAGACTGAAAATAATCGCTGAACTTTTTCCTTCCACAGAAGTTGCGTTTTACAGAGGCTGGTGGCGCTGTTTCCCATCCGTCCTCAGCGACAGACGAGAACCTCCGCTTTGAAGTCTCGTCTTGGCGTTGTGCAATTTGTTTTCCATCTGCGTGAGTGCTGAGTGAAGCTACATAAAGATCTCGGCGAAACTACAGCCCTCGGTAGCCATAAATTCTCTTGCGATTTACTGAAAGCGTCCTTCCTACCCGTTACCGACATAAATATACTTTTTTTTTTTATCCCTGTTGTTTATGTCCTGCGTTCTTTACTCCGCCGAACCGATGCAGCAACAAATTAAAGATAAAATGAAGCACCACATTTCTCATAGCCAACAGTAATTTTTTTTCTGTTGGTTATGTCTGTCGTTGCTGCAAAATAGTGAGAGATGAAGAGACGCCGCGAGGTAAGTCTTTCATCTATACGAAACTAAGGTCGGTATTCTCATCATTTCATCATCTCATCCTTTAACATCAACTATTTCCAAAACATCAACTATCTCCAAAACTATTTCCAAACTATTTCCAAACCATTTCCAAACTATTCCCAAACAATCTCCAAACTATTTCCAAACCATTTCCAAACTATTTCCAAACTATTTCCAAACCATTTCCAAACCATTTCCAAACTATTTCCAAACTATTTCCAAACCATTTCCAAACCATTTCCAAACTATTTCCAAACCATTTCCAAACTATTTCCAAACTATTTCCAAGCTATTTCCAAACCATTTCCAAACTATTTCCAAACCATTTCCAAACCATTTCCAAACTATTTCCAAACCATTTCCAAACTATTTCCAAACTATTTCCAAACTATTTCCAAGCTATTTCCAAACTATTTCCAAACTAGTTCGAAAACATCAACTATTTCCAAACTATTTCCAAACTAGTTCGAAAACATCAACCATTTCCAATCTATTTCCAAACTATTTCGAAAACATCAACTCTTTCCAAACTATTTCCAAACTATTTCCAAAACGTCAACAATTTCCAAAGTCCAAAAAGCAAACTAATCGGGTTCGCATGAGTGTTTTTAACGTTCACAACGCGGAAGCCTTCTCAAACTATCCCTAGGCTCATAAAACTATCCATGGAAATGCCCACAACTCCAATCAGAGCCTTATCAAATATGGATGTATAAACCCCGAAATGTTTAAGAATATGACCTCTAGGAGTAAGTCTTGCATCTATACGAAATGACTTGTGTTTGAAGGGAAGGTAAGGGTGGGGAGAGGAAACGTCGGGAGGTGAGGGGAAGATGAGACGGGTTAGGGTTAGGGGACTGGTGAAAGGTTAAGGAAGATATAGTTTCGAAAAGGTGAGGTTAAATATAGGGGAATCAGAGGTAGACAGAAGGGCAGCGAGAGCATTAAATTTTAAAGGAGAAGGTAAGGGTAGGGAGCACAAACGTCGGAAGGTGAGGGGAAGATGAGACTGGTTTGGAGGCAGTGAGGCTGGTGAAAGGTTAGGGAAGGTAGTGTTTTGGAGAAGTAAGGGGAAACATGGGGTGGGGAAGGCATAGAGTTAGACAGAACGACAGCGAGAGCGTTTAAATGGACGGTAATGGTAGGGAGCGGAAACTTAGGAAGGTGAGGGGAAGATGAGACAGGTGTGGAAGAGAGAGAGTGACTAGTGAAAGGTGATATGAAGGTAGAGTTTTGGAAAGGTGAGGGAAAACATGAGAGGGAAGAGTGAGAGGTAGAAAAAGAGGTAGGGAGAGCGTTTAAAAAGGGAAAGTAATGGAGGAGAGACAAAAAAACTTAGGAAGATGAGAGGGAAATGATAGGTAGGAATAGATAGATGGAATTAGTGAAAGGTGAAGGGAAGGTAAAGTTTTGGAAAGGTGAGGGGAAACATGGAAAGGGAGCGGGGTGGGGGGGTGGGGGGAGGGAGGTAGCCGAAAGAACAGCAAAAATGTATAAGGGAAAGTGAGTAGAGGCAGAGGTTATCAGGGCCGGTGAGTGTGTCGAGGTGTCTGGGGAGGGCGAGGTGCACGGCGGCGGAGGCGGAGGCGCGGGGAAGCTGGGACGTGACTCGCCATAAGCCAGCATGGACGAAAATCTGTTCACTTGGATACTGTATAATTTTCTCCTCAGCAAAACTTTTTAAACCTGGAATTATTTTAGTTTTCTCATCGTTACTGTTGCTGCTGGTCCTCCTCCTCCTCCTCCTCCTCCTTCTCCTCCTCCTCCTCCTACTACTACTACTGCTACTGCTACTGCTGCTACTACTACTACTACTACTTTTCTCACTGTTATTCTACTACTACTACTACTTCTACTACTACTACTACTACTACTACTACTACTACTACAACTACAACTACAACTACTACTACTACTACTACAACTACAACTACAACTACTACTACTACTACTACTACTACTACTTCTGCTATCCTCATATGCTTGCAGTAAAATATTCCCACTGCAGGACAAAAGCCTTTCCTTTCGACCTTCGCGTTTTTTGTTTGTTGTCAGTGTACTCCGTAATGTTCCGACAAAGCTTCAAATTCCATCTTTCCGAATGCTTCCCCTGTCTGCTTTGGCGTCTACATTCCCTAGGTTGCCACACTGTTTCTTGAGTTGCCTATTCGTTGTCATTTTTACGCATGATACGGCCAGCCCACGTTGATTTCTTATTCATAATCATTATTTGGATATAGTCAGTTTTTGTACGTTTCCAAATCCCTCTTAGACTTACGGTAAATGGGTTATACATATTTACACAATTTTACAGGATAACAATCTATAAGTGGAGTATATCGCAGTATTTTGATCTGAACATTTATAAGAGAAGAGATATACGATTCACTGATGGTTGTTAATGTTGTGGCGTCGAGCATGAATAAAGAAAACTACAAAAAACACGCTAATCCAGAAGAGTGAGTTAAACGTTGACATTTAGCACTGATATAAAAGATGACACGATGCTTCAGTCTTAGTTTGTAATTCCTAGTGTAGAAAAGAGTAATTGTTTTCATTTGATTTCAACTCCAGTGTTCTTTTCGGAAACACGTATTTTTTTTTTCTTTTCAATATCTATTTTTATTTTTCTGTCCTTGATTTATCTCGTTTCAGTGTCAAGTTGAAAAAAATGAATGTAATGTGATTCTAAAGAGAGAAAAAATATCGTCACCAAGAAGAACAATCAAACGTTTAATGAGTTACAACACAAACAATAAAAATATCAAAATAAAAAGTTAAAAAAAAAAATGGATAAATAATAAAAAACAAACAAAAAAATAAATAGTTCCTTCATATCCTACAAACGCACCTCTTATTACCTTATTAAATCTGGCGCCTCGGATATTTAATTTACAAATGAACTCTATCTTGCTGAAATTCAACTCGCTTAAAACACACCCACGAGGCACCGTATTAATCTTCTTACCGGAAACTCCCATAATTTACGTTAACACAGAAGCCCCCCAAATGACTCGAAGTTGGACTCGCGAATTTGTTATATGAAGCAGCGGCGAACGAAGTGGAGGCGTGGCGTGCAATGCGATTACTGAGAGGAGCTGAAAACGAGAAGGAAGGAAGGAAGGAAGGAAGGAGGGAAGAGGAGAAGAGGAGAGAGAATGACGGAGGGTGTGAATGGGTGTTCCTCGAAGCGATTATACATGCCTGCTTGTGCTGTGAAGTGTTGAAAACTGTTATAGGGGAGTCGACTGCGGATTTTGATACCGCACTTACACCCCCCCCCCCCCCACACACACACACGCACACACGCAAACACTCACCCACTAAACCCCTCACACACACTCTTTCCCCCTCTCCCCTATGCACTTACCTCCCCCATAGAGTAGTTAGTTAGTTAGTTTATTGACACTTACACTCCACCCCGCATACACAAACACAACTAACGAGAAAAATAACAAGCAACCCAATAACAACAACACCAAAAATCAAAACAAAACAAAACTAACACTCCTAAACGTAAAAAAAAGTCACACCCACACCCACCCACACGAATTAACAACACAAAACAAACACACAAACATACAAACAAAGACAAAAGACAGATTAACACCCACACACGAGCCGTAATCAGAACAGACGTCCCATCCCAAGCGAACGCCCTTCTCCTTACCTGGCGCCTCGTCGGTACACCTGAGCGACGCGCCTGACAATGAATATTACCTCCACCGCGCCGCCGTTGTCCTTGCATGGAGCGCTGCGGCTTGCCTCACCTCGTCCACCTCTTTGATGCGGATATTGAGACACAGAGAATAGCAAGGAGAACGAGCATAGAGAAACAGAGGAACACACACACGAGAAATTGTAACCACCACACTCACAGACAGACAAACACCAATACAAAGTGAGGGAGACACGCGAATGCACAGGTACACACACACACACACACACACACACACACACACACACACACACACACACACACACACACACACACACACATACACACATATGTATATTGAAGCTGCTTATGATTCCCGTCTTCTGCATGGACTGATGAAACTTGAAAACAAAGCAAGAAAACCAAGAAATAAAGATAGAAAAAAACGTTAAATTCAACTTAAGAAACATTTTTAGGAAGAAAGAGAGAAGAAAGAATCGTTCCTCCTTTCCTTTCTTCCCTCCTTTGTTTTCTTTCTCCCTCATTCTGTTCTTTTTCTTCTTTTTCTTCCCTACCTTATTTCCTTTCTTCCTTCCTTTCTCTTAAGTCTTCATTTTTTTCCTTCTTCCTTCTCTTTTTCCCTTTCCCATCTTAACATCGTATTTTTTCCTTTCTTTCTTCTTTTTTTTCCTTTCATCATTTTTTCCTCTTTCATTTCATTCACGTTTAATAACTTGATTTATTCCTCTCATTTCTTTCTTTCCTTCATTTTCCCTTCCATTCTTCCTTCTCCTTTTCCTCACACTCTCCCTACCTTCCATCAATCCTTTCTTTTAACATCCCTTTCCTTTCTTCCTTTCTACGCTTCCTTTCTTCCGTCCTTCCATTCTGTGTTCCTCTCATCTTTCTATCCATTTTCTTCCTCCTAGCTCATCCATTCCTTCAATCCACTCCTATAATATCCCTTTTTTTTCTTCTTCGCTCCCTTCTCTTTATCCTTCCATTCTCTATTCCTTTTTTCCTTCTTACTCACTGTCTCCCTTCCTCCCATCATTCCCTTCTATCAGCATCCCCTTCTTCCTTTCTTTCCGTTTTCCTTTCTTTTCTTCCATCCTTCCCTTCTCCTTTTCTTCTTCGCTCCCTTTTCTGTATCCTTCCATTCTCTTCCTTTTCTCCTTCTTACTCAGTTTTCCTTCCTCCCATCATTCCCTTCTATCAGCATCCCCTTCTTCCTCTCGACCCGTTTTCCTTTCTTTTCTTCCATCCTTCCATTCTCCTTTTCTTCTTCGCTCCCTTTTCTCTATCCTTCCATTCTCTTCCTTTTCTCCTTCTTACTCAGTTTTCCTTCCTCCCATAATTCCCTTCTATCAGCATCCCCTTCTTCCTTTCTTTCCGTTTTCCTTTCTTTTCTTCCATCCTTCCCTTCTCCTTTTCTTCTTCGCTCCCTTTTCTGTATCCTTCCATTCTCTTCCTTTTCTCCTTCTTACTCAGTTTTCCTTCCTCCCATAATTCCCTTCTATCAGCATCCCCTTCTTCCTTTCTTTCCGTTTTCCTTTCTTTTCTTCCATCCTTCCATTCTCCATTGTTGTCTTAAGCCTCCCGTAAGAGCAGCCGCCTCCGCCGTCCCTCTAAAACACATATTTACCGCCGGCTTTATGGAGGAGCCTCTGATCCCTGAGCCTCGGCTTTGATCTCATCTCTGAACTTTTCCCCCTTAAAGGTAATGCAGCAGTGCCCGGGCCGAGACTCGCTTTCGGGGGGAGAGCCTACAGAGAGTGGCGATTTATAATTCAATTTGGTCTTTTTTTTTGTCTGCTTGCATTTTTCATTCTCCCTGATTTTGTTGGCTTTCTTTTTATTGTTTTATTGAATTATTTTATATTAAGTGCTTTTGTGTGTTGTGTTGTCTTTTTTTGTGTGTGTGTGAGAGAGAGAAGCAAAACTCTTAATGGTAATGATGAGCGTCTATAAGATGATTAGGTATTTAGCAGCAACAACGATAAGAACAAAACCGATAACAACAACAAGAACAACAACAACAACAACAACAACAACAACAACAACAACAACAACATCATCAACAACAACAACAACAACAACAACAACAACAACATCAACAACAACAACAACAACTACAATTATTACTACTACTACTACTACTACTGTACTACACATATAAAGTAACAGATAGGAATGAAAATATATGGAAACGACAAGTAACCCTTTTTTCAATGTTAATGGGTTTGATATACTTGTAAGATTAAGTAAAAAAGCAACAAGAGTAGTAGTAATAAAAATAATGATAATAACAACAACAATACCAACAACAACAACAATAATAATAATAATAATAATAATAGTAATAATAATAATATTAATAATAATAATAATAATAATAATAATAATAATAATAGTAATAATAGCAGGGACAACAATCATAATGGTAAAGCATACACTCAATGCTCTCCTAAGCTCCGCCGGCTGCAGGACAAACAATAATATATATACATAAAACATTAATTATTTACCTGCGTTCTGCGTAAAAGAGGAAAAAACTAAAACTAAAACCCTGCTGAGGCTTAAAACAAAACAGAAAATAGAAAAATAATAAGAAAATATAAAGGAAAAGATATGACCGTGACAAACAAACACACACAGAGAAGAAAGATTCAGAGGAGGAAAAAAACGTGAAAATTCGACATTTTTTTTTGTCACTATTTCTGTACATTTGTGTTTGTTTCGCGTTGAGAGTTTTCCCCACGAGTCTAAATTTTGCTTTTTTTTCCGCATGATAACGGTACCGGAGAGAGAGAGAGAGAAACATCATAATAAACTTTACGCCCTTCCTCCTCAATATCTTCAAACAGCCACATTAATCTCTCTCTCTCTCTCTCTCTCTCTCTCTCTCTCTCTCTCTCTCTCTCTCTCTCTCTCGGTTCTGTTTGCGTCAACATGCTTTTACATTCCCCAGCATTGTTCCCTCCCCTCCTTCCCTTCCCTCCCTCCCTCCTACTCTCATATTCACCGCCTTTCCATGCTCACTCACTCACTCACTCACTCTATCTAGTTATCCGTCTTTCTATCTAGTTATCTATCTATCTATCTATCTATCTATCTCTTGTTTCTTCTATCCTTTCTTCTCTCTCTCTCTTCCTCTCTTCTTTTTCTCCTCGTTCCTTTTCCACTTTTTTTCCATGTCCTTCTCAACTCTTACTACAAGTTGTCAAGGACCTTAAGTTTCCCCACATTCTCTCTCTCTCTCTCTCTCTCTCTCTCTCTCTCTCTCTCTCTCTCTCTCTCTCTCTCTCTCTCTCTCTCTCTCTCTCTCTCTCTCTCTCTCTCTCTCTCTCTCTCTCTCTCTCTCTCTCTCTCTCGAATAAAAAGAAGTTTCAAAATGGTAGAATTCCAATGTATTTTCCTTGTTTGTCTTCGCTACTTTTTGCTTTCTACTCCATACTTTACTTCATCTTCTTATTTTCCTTTTCCCTCCTCTACCTTTTTAATTTTTACTCGTTGTTCAATTCTTCCATTTCTGAGACCTGTGCCACACGTTCTCTGCTCTCCCACCTTCGCTATTTTGGTTTTCTTTCTCCTTTCTCATTAGTATCTTCTCCTGGTTCCTTGATCGGCTTAATGTGGAGTTTCTTGCTGTCTTCTCGATGCCGCCCAAGACCCTCAAAGACGCTGTTTCTTCCTCCTAGTATCTGATCGTTAGTTTCGTCCGGTCACTGGGCGGTATATTTTCTTTATACTTCCTCGATCCAGAGTTAGTTCCTTGGTGCCACATTTTTCATAGTCATATTTGGTTTTATTATTATTTTTTTATAGTTTTCCTTTCCACGTCCTCAATTTCATGATCCGCTTAACTTCCTGCCGCCTCCAACTCCTTAGGTTCCATAATGGTGTCTCGTATCTTTTATTTTATTCATCTTTAAAATATATAAATGAATAGGTTAGTGAGTAAATGCTTAAAAAACTGTATAACACCTTGAGAATGAATGAATGCGAGTGAACGCGAGTGAGTAGAAAAATTACTTAATGAGAATAAGTGAGCGATTGAGTTAGTGAGAGAGGGAGTGAGTAAAGACATGAGTTTGTGAGTGAATGAATGACAAAATTAGTGAGTGGGTGAGTTAGTGTGAGGGACGGTGTTAGCGAATGAAAGAAAAATGAACGTACAAATTATGAAAAAAATCTAATACAAGAAAAGCGAATGAATGATTTGAATATGTTAATTAAGTAATGAATGAATATATATTTTTTCGTGAATAGGGAACAGAAACTAAACGGGAGACAAAAACGATAACTCAAATACATTCCTAATAGAAAACATAAAAAAAACACACACGGGATATATACGAAACAACAGTGACCAAAATAAATTGAGCATGGATTAATTAAGGTTCTCTCTCTCTCTCTCTCTCTCTCTCTCTCTCTCTCTCTCTCTCTCTCTCTCTCTCTCTCTCTCTCTCTCTCTCTCTCTCTCTCTCTCTCTCTCTCTCTCTCTCTCTCTCTCTCTCTCTCTCTCTCTCTCAATTTTCTCTACCTTTATTCTTCTGTAACCCTTTTTCTCTTTTAATGTCTCTCCTCCACATCTCTTTCTCTTTTCTCTCCTCTCCTCCACTCCTTTGTGACCTCCTCTCTTTGCTCTCTTTTTTTTCTCTCTCTCTCTCTCTCTCTCTCTCTCTCTCTCTCTCTCTCTCTCTCTCTCTCTCTCTCTCTCTCTCTCAGGTGTAAGGGTGAGGCAAACTTACCTATCGGGCTGCAATCTCAGTCCCTTTAGGAGCCTGGCAAGACCCAACACCCAATTCATGTCTTCAGGCCTACGTGACCCACAAGCCTATCCGGTCATGCTCTCTCTCTCTCTCTCTCTCTCTCTCTCTCTCTCTCTCTCTCTCTCTCTCTCTCTCTCTCTCTCTCTCTCTCTCTCTCTCTCTCTCTATCTATTTATCTGTTTTCTGTCTATCTCCATCCGTCTCCTTCTTTCGTCCAATATCTATTTCCATCTTACCTTTCCTTCTTTCTCTCGATTTATGTCTATTTTTTCTCTCTCTTTCTCTCTATCTCTCCTGTCTATCTCTCTCTCTATCTTTAGCGTTTTCTTTTCCATTTTCTTTTCTTCGTCTTTTTCTTTTCTCCTTTTATCTATCTTTCTTATCTATTTTTTCTTCTCTTTCTTTATTTTTGTCTCTCTCTCTATCTCTCTCTCTCTCTCTCTCTCTCTCTCTCTCTCTCTCTCTCTCTCTCTCTCTCTCTCTCTCTCTCTCTCTCTCTCTCTCTCTCTCTCTCTCTCTCTCTCTCTCTCTCTCTCTCTCTCTCTCTCTCTCTCTCTCTCTCTCTCTCTCTCTCTCTTATCGTATATCTTTACTGCTTCCTCTGCAATATCCATTCTTGCCTTTTCCTTCCTGCCTTCTTACCGCCGCGCACTATCAACGGCACACACGCCGCTCGCTTCCTCCTTCCTTCCCTCTTCTTTTCCTCCGCTTATCGTCAATCCTCAGGCCTTTTATGTCTATACTATCCGCCCCCTGCCTTCCTTCTCTCCCCTGCTTAGCGCTCTCAATAGCGTCTCTCATTTTCTGTCTCCTGCATTACGTCTAATATCCGATGTAGATGTGGGTTTTATTTGTTTTGTATTCTCTCGTTCTTTGATTTCAGTGGCTTTTTGTTTAGGGTTGTCAATGGCTTCTTACATTCGTTCCGTGCTCTGTGTTACATTTCCTGACCGATATAGTTTTTTGTTTCGTCATTTTTTTTTATTTATTTCCCTCGTATGTTTTGCTGTCTTGCTTTTGGGTTTGTCTTTCATTCTCTTGTTATTTGAGTTTGTATTCTCTGTTCTATTCTTTTTATATAGCTTTCTTTCTTTCTTATTTTCCTATTCGACGTTACACAAAATATACTGCACACAAATACTTCGCTTTTACCGTTTATTCGTTTTTTCTTGCATTTCCTTTTCCTCTTCTCTTCCTCTTCCTCCTCCTCCTCCTCCTTCTCTTTCTCCGCCTCTTCCTCCTCCTCCTTCTCCTTTCTTTCTTTCTCCTCCTCCTCCTCTTCGCCTCACACCTGTTTCAGCTGAAAAAGGAGCAACTAAGGCATCGATTTTCACTCTTGCACTCCACCAAAACGAAAGATATTGACCTTAATCTGAAATCACTGGAGAAACAGCCACTCTCTCTCTCTCTCTCTCTCTCTCTCTCTCTCTCTCTCTCTCTCTCTCTCTCTCTCTCTCTCTCTCTCTCTCTCTCTCTCTCTCTCTCTCTCTCTCTCCGTTCTTTTTTGCCGAGATAACTCACTCACGCAGTTCGGCAGAAAGAGAGTAACGTTCGCCATTCTTCGTCTGCATGTGTGTGTGAGTGTGTGTGTGTGTGTGTGTGTGTGTGTGTGTGTGTGTGTTACTATCTAGACCTGACTACCTTTATCTCTCTTTGTCTTCATTCTTTTTTTCTTCCTTTCTTTCTTCATTACGGGGACCTGCGAGAGAAAGGGAACGTAATTAATTCTCTCCAGCGCTGTCCAGGTGTTTCCAGGTGACCGCCTACCCGGACCAACACCCAATTAGCCTCAAGGACACGCAGCTTACGACGGCTAATGAGAGGACCGGAAGAGCGCGGGCGAAATATAATGAAAATAGAAAAAGTGACGTAACCGCATTATAAATTTTGTGTGTCGCTCCACTGTAATTTCCATGTTCCGTATTTGTGAGCTCGTCTTTGTTTTGCTACGTTTGTATGCATGAATTATTGAGGGTGTAAAGTTGCGCGGAGGGAAAAAGAGAATGAAAATAGATACGTAAATACAGAGAGACAGAGGCATGGATAGATAGAAGGATAGACAGAGACAGAGAAAGAAGGAGAAAGGGAGAGAGCGAGGGAGAGGAAACCTTACAAAGGAGTTCTTAATGGATTTACAATTCTTGTCCGGAGTAGTGGAATGGTAGGACTGTTATGGAAGTAAAAACAGAAGCCTCTCTCTCTCTCTCTCTCTCTCTCTCTCTCTCTCTCTCTCTCTCTCTCTCTCTCTCTCTCTCTCTCTGTTTCACTCACACTCACACACACACACACACACACACACACACACACACACACAAGCATACACACCGACAAGAAAAAAAGTACTTATTCATGAGGTGATGCAAAATTCACGCGGAGGCTGCGGCGGTGTCCATGCAATTCTCGTCTTGTTTGTAAATTTATGGAATGAATCTGCATTTTTATGTCTCGCACTTAGTCCTGTCCTGCCTTAGCTTGCGGAGAGGGGGGGGGGGGAATGGGTTAGTGGATGAGTTGGCGGGATGTTAAGTTGGTTGCATGATGTTGGTTGAGAGTGTTGAGTATATATGTGTGCTGGTGGGTTTGGGTGGAGGGGTGTGGGTGGCTGGATGATGGTGTGTGTGCGTGTGTGCGTGGGAGGAGAGAGAAAGGAATGGTACGGGGTGGTTGATGGTGGCTGGGGTTGAAAGGGGGGGGGGGGGGGAAGGACAAAAAACTGGAAACAACGCAATTTTTTACGCAATTGCAAAATATTAACGTTATTACCAACGTTTTTTGAGAGAGAGAGAGAGAGAGAGAGAGAGAGAGAGAGAGAGAGAGAGAGAGAGAGAATATTGGAGGCAAAGAAAGACAGAAATCACAGGGTCTGGCCACCATCTATTTCCAATACCAAATCACTGCAGACGGACAATGATTTCAATGACGAGGAAAAAAAAAAAAAGAAAAGCACGCATACTCTTCCAAAATATTTCTTTCCTTCTTTTTGGGGGGCCAGTGATTTGGTCTATTGTGTTGCATTTGATTTGCTTTAGACA
>NW_026111841.1:187500-255000 GCF_024679095.1 Eriocheir sinensis | reverse complement strand
TGAAGTTTGGGAAGGTAAAGTTAGGTTATATTAGGCTAGGTTAGATTAGGCTAGGTTAGATTAGGTTAGATTATATTATAGGTTAAGTTTTGTTAGGCTAGGTTTGGTTAGATTTGGTAAGGTTAGATTTGGTTAGGTTTGGTTAAGTTAGATTTGGTTAGGTTTGGTTGGCTACGTTTGGTTAGGTTTGGTTAGGTTAGGTTTGGTTAGGTTAGATTAGGTTAGGTCTGGTTAGGTTAGGTTTGGTTAGATTTGGTTAGGCTAGGTTGGATCAGGTTAGATTAGGTTAGGTTTGGTTAGGCTAAGTTTAGTTAGGTTTGGTTAAGTAAGATTAGGTCAATTCTGGTTAGGTTAGGTTTGGTTAAGTTAGATTAAGTTAGGTTTAGCTAGGTTTGGTTAGGTTTTGCTAGGGTAGGTTGGATCATGTTAGATTAGGTTAGGTTTGTTTAGGTTAGGTTTGGTTAGGCTAGGTTGGATCATGTTAGATTAGGTTAGGTTTGTTTAGGTTAGGTTTGGTAAAGGCTAGGTTCGATCATGTTAGATTAGGTTAGGTTTGTTTAGGTTAGGTTTGGTTAGGTTTGGTTAGGCTAGGTTTGGTTAGGCTAGGTTGGATCATGTTAGATTAGGTTAGGTTTGTTTAGGTTAGGTTTGGTAAAGGCTAGGTTCGATCATGTTAGATTAGGTTAGGTTTGTTTAGGTTAGGTTTGGTTAGGTTTGGTTAGGCTAGGTTTGGTTAGGCTATGTTAGATATCACTATTATAAATACAAAGAATATTCCAAAGTTCTATTCCTCTTTAGTTTTCTATCAATATTAACTTCCTCCTTATTTTTAATCTGTTTGGGTCACATCGATAATAATTTTTCCCTCCCTCTTTTCTCCATCCTACGTCTCTTCTTCCTCCAAGTTCACCTTTCATAATGTCACCTACTTCCTTCCTTCAGTTTCCACCTCTTCATCAGTCTTAATTCCCCTCTAGTCTTCCTTTTTTTCCATATTATCTCTCTTATCTCATCTTCCTCCGCTTTATCCTCGCATCCGTTTTCTTCAGTCCTCGTCTAAATCTCATCAAGCATCTTCTCTTTATTATTTCTTTTTTATGCCGTCCTTGCCTCCCCGCTCCGTCTCGCTCCTCACAATTCTCTCAACGCTTTGTCATGGCATTCCTCAAATCCCCGTCTCCTTTTCTCTTCTACTCTCCCTCTCATTCAGACCCTTTTTCCTCTCCTCCCCTTTCATCTGGTGCATCCCTTCATCATCTCCACAAGCCTACACACACACACACACACACACACACACACACATACACACACACACAAACGTTGACTCTCGGAACAAGCTCACACGTTAGTAGTTATGTGCGTGTGTGCGTATGTGTGTTTGTGTGTGTGTGTGTGTGTGTGTGTGTGTGTACAAATTTCCCTTGCCAGTACATCAATTAACACAAAGTTTCCGCGTTGTTAATGACTTTGTCCAGTGACTCAACAAGTAACAACAAAACAACAACAACAACAACAACAACAACAATTAAACAAACAAAACAACAACAGCGAGAACGAGGACAAACAAACAACAACAACAACAGACAACATCACGAACGGGAACGACAAAAAAAAAACAAAAAAAAAACAGCCTTAGTAATGATATGGGTTCTCCACTGTAATTACTACCGTGAGAGAGAGAGAGAGAGAGAGAGAGAAGAATACTAAGTGCTCGACATGTTGTTTGTATGTATGTTTTCGTAACGTGTGTACCTATGTGTGTGTGTGTGTGTGTGTGTGTATGGCTTCTTTATGGTTACACTTCTCCATGTGCACTTTTTTTAATCTATTTTCTTTCAATATTCTCTCTCTCTCTCTCTCTCTCTCTCTCTCTCTCTCTCTCTCTCTCTCTCTCTCTCTCTCTCTCTCTCTCTCTCTCTCTCTCTCTCTCTCTCTCTCTCTCTCTCTCTCTCCAGACGACGTGCTCTCATCCCATTATGCAAACACAAACAAGCATTAGCTGTTTGATCTGCCTGCCTTGCCTGCACACCTGCCGCCGGGCAAGGTGTTAACAGGTGAGAGTCAGGCATCCCCGGCATCCCTCTCCGCGGCCAGACGAGATGTATTGAGGATCGTGGATGATGAAAATGTAAAAGGAAAAAGTAAAGGTAATAAAGAAAAATAAAGGATAATTAGTTCAGACACTATTTTAAAAGATGATGAAAGTTGAGGAAACAGAAATTACGATACTGTAGCTAGTTCTGTCAAAGATGCAAAGGATGGGATGAAGTAAAGCTTATTCAGGACAGAATGTAGTAAAGCATATAATGAACTATCACGGTTCTTTGGCCGAGTTATTTGCAATTAGGGTAGCCATGAGCCATATTTTGTTAAGAATGTTAGAATATATATACAACCGAGGCATATATATCTTTACCATGCATCGCAAGAAATAAAAAAAAAAAAAAAAAGCTAGAAATACGATGGTGAAAATAAAAAATATGAAGTGCGTGGATAGACAAATAAAATGAAGAGCGAGAATTACACATAAAGTGCTTGAATAGTGTGTAAAAAAGAAATACATGAATAGCAAATCAAAAATGACTAAATGAATATGATAATATAGAAAAAATATAAAGATACTTAGCATACTTTAATAAAATTGTGAGAAAAAATCTCTCTCTCTCTCTCTCTCTCTCTCTCTCTCTCTCTCTCTCTCTCTCTCTCTCTCTCTCTCTCTCTCTCTCTCTCTCTCTCTCTCTCTCTCTCTCTCTCTCTCTCTCTCTCTCTCTCTCAACAAAGACATAAAACACGAAAAGGGACAGGAAGGTGAAATGTGAAAATTCTCAAGGTCTTTGGAAGTTGGAGTAAAGCTTTTTTTTCCCTGCTCCTTCGCCCTCTATTTTTTCGGCCCGTCTTGGAAGCCTTCACTTGAGGCGGGGAAATATATGCCAGCTGTTGGCTTTACTTCCACTTGCTTTAGTTTCCCGAGGCATACACAGCAGGGCGGGGGAGGGGGAGAGGGCTGCGAGTGGGGAGCGTAAGAGAAGGAGGATTAGAAAGAGGAGGAGGGGAAGGAGATGAAAGAAGAAGAGCGAGGAGGGCAAAGGAAGTACTGAGGATGACTAAGAATATGAGAGCAAAATAGAAAGGGGAATAGAGGAGGAGGGGAAAAAAGATCCAGTGGAGGAGGAGGAGGAGGAGTAAGAAGAAGTGGAGAAGGAGGAGAAACATGAGGAAGAGGAGGAGGAGTAAGAAGAACTGGAGAAGGAGGAGAAACATGAGGAGGATAAGGTAAGCAATGAAGAGAAGAAAAAAGGAAGGGAAGGAGAGAATATAAAAAAAAAATATCGAAATGGAGAAAAACTGAGGTTAAGCAAATGAAGAATTGGAAGTAAGCAGATGACTTGCAATACTGACAAAAATAACGGAGAAAGAAAGGAAGGGAGGGAAATGAAGATGGAGAAGAACAGAATGGTCGAAAGCAACAGAGGAAAAAGCAATACATAGTTGGAGTAGAAAAGATGAAAGGAATGGAGAGACGAAAAGATGGAGAGAAAATACATCCAAAGGGAAAGAGAAGATTAAGAACGAAGGGAATACAGGCTCGGGAAAGGGCAACAGGTTATAGGGGTGAACGAAGGATCAGGTCAAGGTGAGAAAGAGGGGAGAAAAACACATAAACGGACAAACGAACACCTGGGATAAAGGAAGGTCACGTGAACGGATGAGAGAGAGAGAGCAAAATTTGTTGTTATATGTTGCAAGGCCGTTATTAGCATTATCAGTTTCCGTAATATATGTAAAAACATTTTAGTTAATTAGTTATACTCTGATATAATTTCATGTCGCAATTAGCATTTTCAGGACTTGGTGAACTGCGGACGTCACCACATTATCATTATCATTATTATTATTATTATTATTATTATTATTATTATTATTATTGTTACTATTATTATCATCACCATCATCAAAATCAAAATCTGGGCAAGGTAGAGACGCCGGTACACCACTCACGAGATCGATACATTTTGACGCGGAGGAAATGAAAGGAAGAAGAGAAAGCAGCAGATAAACAACAAACAATATAAATCAAAACAGGAAAAAGAAAGGAACGAGGGAACGAAAGTCTGGTTTTCCCGAGTGTTCTTTTACGGTCATGGTGCAGAAGCTTCGCCAAACTATCCCTAGACTCATAAAACTACACTCACCTCAATCCACAACCTCAACGAAAGCCTTATCAAATATAGACGTGTGTGTGTGTAAGCCTCGAAACGTTTGAGAATATGCGCCTTAGGGTAGGTTTTCTTTTTTGTGAGGGTTGATGATCTCTCTCTCTCTCTCTCTCTTTACCTCTCTCTTTTTTTACTTTTTTTTGGTCCACTTCTTTCTCTTTCAGGTCTCACGTAATCGCCTTTTGGGGTTCGGTAATCTCTGTCTTCCACGAGCAGAGAAAGTCACTAATCCAGCGCTACTTGCCTCTCCAATTCTCTCTCTCTCTCTCTCTCTCTCTCTCTCTCTCTCTCTCTCTCTCTCTCTCTCTCTCTCTCTCTCTCTCTCTCTCTCTCTCTCTCTCTCTCTCTCTCTCTCTCTCTCTCTCTCTCTCTCTCTCTCTCTCTCTCTCTCTCTCTCTCTCTCTCTCTCTCTCACCTCCACCCACGTCATTTAATTCAAGGTATCTGTGGGTGGAGGTGAGGAGAAGGAGTGAGGAAGGAGGAGGAGGGAGGAGATATCTGAAAGTACCTATTCAAAATCATAACCATCAACATCACTCCTAAGTCCTTCTCTCAGGTGATTCAATCCTTTTCTTTCCTCAGTACCCATCTCACCCTTTTCTCTAATCATTCTCATCCTCATCATCATTAGAGAACTCGTATTCTCTTAAGCAGGCCACTAGGGGGAGGGGTAAGGGGTATATGTGTTCAAAGGGAGGTGATTAAACGAAGAGCTATGGATTAAACAAAATAAGACAGCCATAGGAACATTTATTTATCAAACCACCCACACGGTTAGTAGAAATAGCCAAATGCCTCTCCCGGATTCATTAATGGAGACCTGGACGTGGGAATTGGACGGACTTCTTTGATGGGCATTGGAAGTTAAGATTGACGTTTTTTCTTTAGCAGGGACGTAATGGAATGGTAGAATGGTCGCTGGTTAATGTGTGGGGGCAGTGAGCGGTTGGTGGTATGACGTTGGTGATTCATATTTTTTTAAAGTGATTTTTGTTTTCAGTTTCTTTGTTTTCGTATTTTTCTTCAACAGTGATTTTTAGTTTCCGTTCCTCTTTTTTATGTCTAGTTTCAATTGCTCTTTTTTCTGTTTCTACTTTCAACTTCTCTATTTTTCTCTACTTCTACTTGCAACTCCTCTTTTTTTCCTTTACTTCTACTTTCAATTCCTCTTTTTCTCTCTACTTTTACTTTCAATTACTCTTTTCTCTCTTTTTCCATTTTCAATTCCTATATTTTCTCTACTTCTACTTTCAATTCCTCTTTTCTCTATTTCTACTTCCAATTCCTCTTTTTCTCTATTTCCATTTTATTCCTCTTATTTCTCTATTTCCATTTTCTATTCCTCTTTTTTCTCTATTTCCATTTTCAATTCCTCTTTTTTCTCTATTTCCATTTTCAAGTCATCTTTTTTTCTCTATTTCCATTTTCAATTCCTCTGTTTTTCCATATTTCCATTTTCAATTCCACTGTTTTTCTCTATTTCTACTTTCAATTCCTCTTTTTTTTCTCTATTTCTACTTTCAACTCCCCTATTTTTTCTATTTCCATTTTCAATTCCTTTTTTTCCTCTATTTCTACTTTCAATTCCTCTGTTTTTCTCTATTTCTACTTTCAATTCTTCTTTTTTCTCTACTTCTACTTGCAATTATTTTCTCTCTACTTTTACTTTCAGTTCCTCTTTTTTCATCTACTACCTACTTCAAATTCCTCTTTTTCCTCTATTTCCATTTTCAATTCCTCTTTTCTTCTCTGTTTCTGCTTTTAATTTCAATTTTTTTCTCTTTCTGCGAAAAAAATATCATTCTTCTCTGCTTACATCTTAGTTTTCTTTCATACCTTTCTGTTTCGTCTTTCATCTGCCTTCGTAGGTGTAAAAAGGATAAGAAACATCAAACTAACATGTTCTAAAAATATCCTTAAACTCTAAATACCGACAAATCTAATTCTTCCCAGCTAAAAAAAATCTCTCATGGGATTTCTCTTCTCTTCTTTCTGCTTTCGTAACTTTGCCTTCAGTTTCCTCTCATTTCTCCTCCTCCCCTCGGGCTTTCCAGACTCTGTTCATCCCATTACCTGGTCATTCCTCTTAATGCTACTCATCCGATTACATTAATTTAGCGCGTCCACTTTCCAACAGGCGAGCTCAGTCTTCCTTCTTTGTTGGCTACTCTGGGTGTGCTGTCTGTCTGAGTGCGTGTGTGTGGAGTCTGTCTGTTTTGTGGTCTTTATGTGAGTGTATTGAGTGCTGTCTGTGGCTTTCTCTTTATATATCTACCTCTCTATCTATATTTTCGTCTCTCGCTATCTTTCTTTTTCTCTGTATATACCTCCATCGATCTATCTATTTCTGTCCCTCAGGTTTAGGAGCAAGGAGATCACTCACTCCTTTCGTAACACATAAGAGCATCATCATCTACTTAGTCTCTAAACCACTCACTGGGAATCTAATCGCATTTAAGTATAACGATATTTTTTCTTTCTTTCATTTTTGCTTAAAAGTCAACGGCTTAGAATGTCGTGGTGAGGTTTAAAGGGATCACAGGGTTTAAGTTACGAGTTCATTTTTTTTTTTTTTGCTTCGTTCTATTTCTTACGCATTTGGCTTCCACGGAAAACATTATTCTTTTAAAAGGTTTCAATGTTTCTAAGCTTTTCGTTCCATCTCTCGTCTTTCTGGAAACTGCATGCTAGTTCGCCCACGTCTCTCTCTCTCTCTCTCTCTCTCTCTCTCTCTCTCTCTCTCTCTCTCTCTCTCTCTCTCTCTCTCTCTCTCTCTCTCTCTCTCTCTCTCTCTCTCTCTCTCTCTCTCTCCTTGACCTCTCGCTGTTTTTTACGTTCCTTTATAAACATTTCTTGCCCCGTTCAGAGCTTCCATTCACAGTCTCTTCCTCTTCACCATTCTCCATCTTTCAAACTCTTTTTTTCCCTCTTCTCCTTGCATGCATTACCTTTGTATATTTTTTTTACCCTCTTCTGTATCACTCCCTTCTTTCTCTTCCTCCTTTTCTGTCTTTCGCATTCTCTTGTTTCAGTTTATCTTTGAATCTCTTTCTAAATTTATTCCTTGAGTAACGAGTCATTCTTTTAATCTCTTGTTTTCCTTCTTCCTTCTTCGCTTCTTCCTGTCTTCGCCTCATCATCTCAACCGTAGCGCTCTCTCCTTTCTCTTCGTTTTCTGTCTTTCCCATTCTCTCGTTCCAGTGTATCTTTGAGCCTCTTTCCTCATTCATTCCTTTCGTTACGCGTCTTTTTTCCACTCTTTTGTTTTTCGTCTCTCTCTCGCTCTTTCTCGGGTCTCTTTCCTTCCTGCCTTCGCCTCTTCATCTCGAGTCCTGTTCCGCCTTCCTCCAACCCTTTAAAGAAGTCCCCCGAGGAATAGATTCAGGTGTGGAAGACAAACTTTTCTCCTCCACTTTAAAATCTACAAACTCACGGCGTCTGATACTATTTTCTGAATCGCTAATATCTCTCTCTCTCTCTCTCTCTCTCTCTCTCTCTCTCTCTCTCTCTCTCTCTCTCTCTCTCTCTCTCTCTCTCTCTCTCTCTCTCTCTCTCTCATACGTTTTTACCCTTTACTATCCCTTTTTTTTATTCCTCATCCATTTGCTTTAATCAACAAAAGACTCCCACGGTTCCCCTTTTGTCAGTCTTCTCTTCACCCCAACATCGATCCATCACCTGGCTATTTATTCCGTCACACACACACACACACACGCACACAGAAGCACACACACACGCACACACAATCAGTCATCCCCCTATCGCCTCCCTCGTCAGTCCTGCCATTCATATTACTTAGTTATATCAGTCTTTCTGCTCTGTCGTTTTTCTCCTCTCTTTTATATTTTCAAATGTTCGTTTATTCTATCACAGATTTCGTTCACGCCTATTAATCTTTCTTTCTCTACGCCCCTCAATCTGTATGTCTTTTTTTTTTTTTGCACGCTCACACGCACTCGCACACACACACCCCCACTCACTTACACACACACACACACACACACACACTCAAGGCTTAACTCAATTGTCTTTTTCTTCTTTTTCGCGTAGTTTTCTTTCCTTCCATTGTTTCAGCTACTTCCCTCTTTCCTTTATTTGCATCCAATCTTTGCTTCTTCCTCCTCCTCCTTCTTCTTCTCTTCTTTTTTCTTCTATACTTCGTCGTCTTCATTGTTCCATTATCCTCTTCACTGCTCCTCCTCCTCCTCCTCCTCACCAGCTCTTTCTTCTTCACCTCCTTCTCCTTCTCTTCTCGTTTTTCTCTTTCTGCCATCTTCACATCTCTTCTTCCCTTCTCTTATTTCCAGCTCTTTCTCCTTCACTTCCTTCTTCTTCCCTTTTGTCTTCTCTTTCTTTCATCTCCACGTCCTCCTTCTTATCCTATTTCATCGCTTTCTGTCTTTCCCTTCCTCTCATTACACGCGCATCAGGTAGCATCATGTCATCACAGAAAATTAGAAAGGTGTTGGATCCATTCCCTTCGTCTCCTTTTAATTCGCTTCTTGATTCCTTTCTTCTTCGGGTCCCTCCTTCCTTCCTTGCTTCCTTCCTTGCTTCCTTCCTGTCTCTCTCTATTCCTCTGATTCTCCGTTTTCGTCTTTGTTTCTTTACCGGTTATCTTGTTTGTTGTTTTCCTTTTATTGTTGTCTTTGGGAGTTTGCTTTTTTTTTCTTTGTGGAGGTGGAGAGTTATGTGTTAATAAGGGCTGCAGTTATTTTCTTCCCTATATTGTCTTGGTTTTGTGTTTTTCTTTATGGTTGTCACTGGAATCCTGAACCTTGAAAATAGCGAGTCTGTGCTTTTTACATACGACTGGAATTCCGTGAAAAATCTTTAGTTAGTAGTGAAAAATATCCCTTGACAACAGAACACTGGTGAGCTTCAGTCTGCTGTATAAATAAGCAAAAGAAGTGAAAACCGGTGAATGAATTTTTTCCTTTCTTTGTTTTGGTTTATATGCTGCAATTGTTTATGTGTTTAATTGTTTACGGATTCAACAAAGGAAGAAAAGGAAAAACCGTTCAATGATTTATTTTCTTCCTTTGTTTTGGTTTATATGTTTCAAATGTTTGTGTTTTTAATTGTTTACTGAATCAACAAAAGAATAACAGGAAAAACCGGTCAGTGATTTTATTCTTTCTTCATTTTCGTTTCTATGTTTCAACACACTTTTTTTTACAGTAAAGGAAGCAGCTCAAGGGCAAAACGAAATTGAAATAAAAAAACCCTACTAATCACTGCCCCTATAAAAAATGTGTAGATGAGTAAATGAAAAAAAGTAAAAAAAAAAAAAAAACATCAGTCATTTAGTCTCTCTTCTTTGTGGCTGCTGTATATTTCAATGTTTCAAGCGCGGTTCAAAGTCTTCCTGGCTAATGTACGCGGGTCGGACGGAGGCACTGCAAAATGAAGCGGCGTATTATCATGTACTGTGCCTGAATGGCCTCACAAATGTTTCACTGTGATGGTTGAATGTGGAGCAGGCGAGCGAGCGAGTGAGCGAGTAAGCAAGAGCGAGCGAGTGAGCGAGTAAGCAAGAGCGAGCGAGTGAGCGAGTAAGCAAGAGCGAGCGAGCGAGAGAGAGAGAGCGAGCTAGAGAGAGAGAGCGAGAGAGAGACAGTTATGTCCCTGAGTGACCGGGGCATAATGCATTCTGGGTCCCTGCTTCTGTCTGCTCATTATAATACGCTTTGCCGGGCCGTGCCAAGGAAGAAAAAGAAGAAGAAGAAGAAGAAAAAAAGGGAGAGAAAAGTGGAAGGAAAAGCGAGCAATAAATATCTCGCAAACAGCCGAATTATGTATGCATTGTGGGAACATGAGCCTAAGGGGGGGGGATGAGGGAGGGGGGTAAGAGGGGGAGGCGAGGAATTAAAAAAAAGAAAGTGTTATAATGATTTTCTTGATTACTGCAGAAAAATACTTATGTCTGGCGTATTCTTGCGTGGATTTTGCCTGCTTGGGTGGGGTTTAAATTGACGAGAGGCACACAAAAAAGAAGAAGAAAAAATGATGGTAAGAGATAAAAGAAAAGAAAAAGATAAGAGATAAAAAGATAGAGGGAAAAAAGAACAAAGCAACAGTAAAAAAGAATATAAGCATCTTTATCTCAACTAAATTTTATCTTTACTGGTGCACACACACACACACACACACACACACACACACACAGACGACTTCATCTAATACCGCGCTTGCCTGTCAAAGAAATGTTATATAAATGCAAATTCGAACTGAGTAAAGCAGATTTCGTCAACTTGGTGTATACTTGGCCTGTGTTATGCTATGTTATGTTATGTTGTTTGGAATATACTGGAAGGGAAGGAATGGTGGGGCAAGGAAATAAAGGAAACAAGGTATGGTAAAAAAAAGTATATGAGTAAAGGAAGGCGGGAGGGGAGACGGAAACTATATAAGAAGAAAGAAGAAAAGGAGAAACGGATGGAAAAAAAGGAGGATATAGGAAGAAAGAAAAGGGGAAATGGATGGAAAAAAAGAAGGACATAGGAAGAAAGAAAAGGAGAAATGGATGGAAAAAAGGAAGACTGAAGGGGAGACAAAAAGGATAGCAGAGGAGAGAAAAGAGAAAAAGGAGGAATGAACGAAGGAGAAAGAGAGACAGACAGGATAGCATTGGAAAGAAGAGAGGAGGAGGAGGAGAAATTAATGAAGAAGAAAATGGAGTCAGGAAGGGAGACGAAAAGGATAAATGAGGAAAGAAAAAAGGAAAAAAATAAATGAAAGAGGAAAGGAATTTGGAGGGGAGACGAAAAGGATAACATAAGGAAGAAGAGAGAAGAAGGAATAAAGATGAAGGAGGACATATAAAAGAAAGAGGGAAAGGATAACATAAGAAAGTGGAGAGCAGAAGGAATGGATGAAGGAAACAAGGAAAACACCCGTACCATAAACCCAGTTACCGAACGAGGCGACCTGCTTTAGTGGGCGAATCTATTCTTGGGAGAAATAGTGCAAGTATTAGGTAAGGACGGTAACGGGGAGGAGGGATTATTCCAGCGCTGGCGACAGTCCAACTTCGGGGCGCACATTCGTATTAGCATTGTGGAACTTACGAGTAACATAAATCTTTGCGTGGATGACAGAGCGCACCGAAAAATCAGGCGTCTTTCTTTGAAGCTAAAAGGTGATGGAGAAGGAGAGGAGGGACAGAGGTAAGAAAAATAACAGGAGATAGTATGGAACGGAAACGGTACTGAGGAGGGAAAAAAGAATCGGATAGAACATTTATATCTGTCACACCGCATTAAAAAAAGTGAAGAACGAAAACGGAGGAGGAAGCCCAGAAGGAGAAAAGACTACATACTATTTGAGAGGTTTAGCGGTACTTAGAAGGAGGAAGGGGGAGGGTAAGCTTGGAGGAAAGGAGGGGATAATGAAGGAGGAAAGGAGAGGTATAAGGATGGAGGAAAGGAAGTAGGGTGGAAAGGAAGGAGGGGAAAAAAGGAGCCAGCGGGTGACCTATCACGGTATATTTCAAGCGTCTGTCCCCAAGAATGTGTTTCCGCGACCCTGGCCGAGCAAAAAGTGAGGAAAATGACGAGGACACGGAAGAGGAGGGATGGGTGACGACGAGGAAAAAGTGGTGGTGGAGGAGGAGGAGGGGGTGGAGAAGGAGGAGAAAAAGAAGAAGGATGAGGAGAAGGAGATAATGGAAGGGGATAGAGTGGAGGGCGTCGAAGGCTGAAACTCCCATCCAACAAATGAAAAAGACGCCATAAATCATACGCTTTTTAGAACAATGAAAAACAACAACAACAACAACAAAAAAACGTACGCAACAACAGTAGAGTTAATAAAAGTCAAATAAAGCGAACTCAAACTATGATAGAGGACAATTAAGTCGTTTTGAGCTGTAATCGGCGTGAAAGTCTTGGTACCATCTCCTCCTCTATACCTCCTTCTCCTGTTCTCTCTGTTTATTCCATGTTTTTACTTCCTCCTCCTTCTCCTTCTCCACCTTTTCTTTATTCCATCTTATTCTCTCCACGTATTCTGCTGGGGGAAGAAAAGAACCTCAGCGTTATGTATTCATTCTCCTGTTTATCCTACTCTTTCTTCTTCTGCCCGTTTTTTCTTCTCTCCTTCTTTTCCCACTCAAGAGAATCTGCCCCCTCGCACTGCTTCTCCGCGCCCTTCTCATCTTTCTCATATTTCAAATCCTACTCTTCCTTCTCCTGCCTGTTTTTCCTTCTCTCCTTCTCTTCCCATTCAAGAAAATCTGCTCCCTCGCACTGCTTCTCCGCGCCCTTCTCATCTTTCTCATATTTCAAATCCTACTCTTCCTTCTTCTGCCTGTTTTCCTTCTCTCCTTCTCTTCCCATTCAAGAAAATCTGCTCCCTCGCACTGCTTCTCCGCGCCCTTCTCATCTTTCTCATATTTCAAATCCTACTCTTCCTTCTTCTGCCTGTTTTTCTTTCTCTTCTTCTCTTCCCATTCAAGAAAATCTGCTCCCTCGCACTGCTTCTCCGCGCCCTTCTCATTTTTCTCATATTTCAAATCCTACTCTTCCTTCTTCTGCCTGTTTTCCTTCTCTCCTTCTCTTCCCATTCAAGAAAATCTGCTCCCTCGCACTGCTTCTCCGCGCCCTTCTCATCTTTCTCATATTTCAAATCCTACTCTTTCTTCTTCTACCTGGTTTTCTTCTCTCCTCTTCCCTCTCAAGAAATCTCCTCCTCCTCCTCCCGTATTACTTCTCCGCGTCTTTTCTCCTCCTTCTCATATTTCAAATCCTCTTTCTCTTCTTATCGCAAGCTCGCAGATGGGAAACGGAGAGCCTGACAGAGTGAACCCATACCCCTGTTTACTCACAAATAGAAAGATTTCACCTTTATCGCTCCTCTCATCAATTGTGCATACGGGATCTTTATTTTCTCGCATTCATATAACGCAGAACAACACTCGATCATACGGAGGAAAAATAAGTCGGAAGAATATAAAGCAAAACAGAAATTATACATTGACAAGATTTGCAGGCTGACGGCAGAGGCAAAAAGGCTGAAAGGAAGGAACGAAAGGCAGGGATAAAGGACGAAGTGAAAGGAGGAAGGAAGGGAAGGAAGGGGGTATTTTGTGCCGAATCTTCCATCTCGCCCGAAAGCCCCCAATGTCGAAGCCCCGCGTGTGTCAAGACGGCCCATCCCTCACTGTCTCGCTGCCACAAATTTTACGGTACGGAGCAACATCCTGCACCGCGTACCTTTTGCTCTTGCCTCGCCGACACCTCCACCACCACCACCACCAGCTCCTTCTCCCTCTCCTCGATATTTTTCTTCCTTATCTTGTTTTGTTTAGTTTCCCCTCTGGTCATCCCTTTCCGCTTCCCTTTCCTTTTCTTTTCCTCGTCCTAATTCTCCTCCTCGTCTTTTTTCTTCGTTTTCTTCTTCCTGTTTTGTTTCTTTTTCCTCGTGGTCGTTCTTTTCGTCTTCTTTTTCCTCCTCTTCCTCCTCCTCCCTCAACTCATCTTTTTTTCTGCTTTCTTTTTCCGTTTTGTTGATTTCTCCTCGTGGTCGTCTCTTTCCTCTTCCTTTTCCTCCTCCTCCTCCTCCTCGTCTTCCTCCTCCTCCCTCTTTTTTCTCTTCGTTTTCTGCTTCTTTCGTTTATCTTTCCTCCTGCTCGTCCATTTCCTCTTCTTTCCTTTCCTTTCCTTCTGCCAATCCTCCTCCTCCTCCGTAAATCGCCTTCCATTCTTGGTGACACGTGTATATACCCTCCCCCTTCCCTCTCTCTCTCTCTCTCTCTCTCTCTCTCTCTCTCTCTCTCTCTCTCTCTCTCTCTCTCTCTCTCTCTCTCTCTCGGTACCGATCTCTACATATGCCAGACAAATGGGAGTTTTAGCCCAGTTCGTCGCGGCGCTACTCGGCCCAACGCTGAGCCAAGTTTCGCCTGAAGAGGACGTTCGTGGCCCTCAGGACTTTGTTAGGCGTGAAGAGACGACCCTATGAGCCCTTCGTCTTTCTGCTCTCTCTCTCTCTCCTCCTCCTCCTTCTTCTTCTCCTTCTCCGCATCCTCCTCTTCCTCTTCAACGTCTTCCTATTCTTCTTCCATCTTAACAACATTCTCTCTTCGTCCTCCCTTCATTTTCTATTTTTCTTATTTTCTTCCTCTCTCTCTTCTTCCTCTTTCTCTTTCTCGTCTCCCTCCTCCTCTACAGCTTATTCTTGTCCTTCTTCTCCACCGCATTCTCTCTTCCTCTTGCTTCTCTTTCTCCTATTTCTTTCCCCTTCTCCTCCTCTTCTTCCTGTCTCCTTTTTCCTTCCTCCTTCTTTTTCCTCTTTTCTCTTGCACTTTCTTCTTCTTCTGTTTACTATTCCCTCCTTCTTCCTCCTTTACTTTCCCCTCCAGTTCTTTCCTTTCTCCCGTATTCTTCTTCCTCCTCCTTTACTTCCCCTTTTTGTTCTTTCTTTTCTCCTGTCCACTTCCTCCTCCTCCTCCTTTACTTCCCCCTCCTATTTTTTTTCCTTTCCTCTGTCCCCTTCCTCCTCCTTTACTGCTCCCTTTTATCTTTCCTTTCTCCTGTCCCCTTCCTCTTCCTCCTTCTATCCCTTTTTTCTTCTCCTCCACCCCGTTCCCCGATCTCTCCGTCGCGTCGTCTGGTATACGTGTGGGAGGACGAGAAGGAGCGTGTTTGCAGAATTCTTGAGGGTACGCGAGGAGAGTAGCGGCCCGGAGGAGCATCAGGGGCAGCATCAGTGAAAGCCTATAACCGGTTCACTGGACACCTGAAGCCTTCCAAACAGCAGAAGCGACGGCGGTGGAAACAGGAGAACAACGGCATTCGGAAAAGTGTGAGAGGAGTGGTATTGGTTTAGAGACGGTATGTGTGTGGAGTCTTTTCGAGCGGCAGAGGAAACAGTTATGGTGACAGGAATGGGGTTGGGGGACAGCATGTGTATTCTTTAAACAGCAGAGGAAGCAGTGGTAGTAAAAGGATATGGAGCAATGGTGTTCGGAAAAGTTTGAGACGAGTGGTATTTGGGGACGGCACGCGTATTACTCTTTCTGACATTAGTTGCAGGGACAGGAATGGTATGACGCGTATTTTAGCTCTTTCAAATAACATATAGGAAACAGTTATCGTGACGGGAATGGTTGTGGAAAAGTTGGAAAGTTTCGTTTGGTAGGTGCAACATCTGTGTGCATATGCCGGAGAGAGACAGAAGGGGAAGAATTATAGGAGAAGGAAATAGATCCCAGGAGACGGGACACAACCCCCGATTAATACCTGGTACCCATTCACTGCTGGGTGGACAGGGGCGTAGGGTATCGGAATAGCCGCCCAAATTTTTCCACTCTGCCCGGGAATCGAACCCGGGCTCTCTCGGTTGTGAGCCGAGTGTGCTAACCACTGCACCACGAAGCCCCCGAATGGTTGTGTGAAGAGCACATGTTTAATACACTTTCAAACAGCAAAGGACAGCTGTAGTGACAGGAATGGTAGTAGGGAGCAGTACGTGTATTTACTCTTTGAAAACAACAAATGAAACCGTTGTAGTATGGTGACATGTGTGAAAATCGGATAAAACAACAATATTCGGAGAGGTAAGAAAGCAGCAGTATCGTGAGCAGGGAGATTACAGCAAACGGTGACAATAACAATAAGAGGCAGAAAAAAAGATGGAAGCAACATTCATAAGGAGTAAAATATGGAAAGTGACGCCAGGAAAGCAAAATTACTCTGGTTTGGGACATTATTACAAACAGGAGCCATGACAGTATGAGGAAGGGAGAGGGGAAGAGGAGGAGAAGAGGAAAGAAATAGGAGAAAGAGAAGCAAGAGGAAGAGAGAATGCGGTGGAGAAGAAGGACAAGAATTAGCTGTAGAGGAGGAGGGAGACGGGAAAGAGAAAAAGGAAGAAGAGAAAGAGGAAGAGGAGGATGAAAAAAATAGGAAAAATAGAAAATGGAGGAAGGACGAAGAGAGAATGTTGTTAAGATGGAAGAAGAATAGGAGGACGTTGAAGAGGAGGAGGAGGAGGAGGAGGAGGAGAGACAGAAAAAAAAGTGAGAAGAGACAGTCTTAAGAAGAAAAATATGAAGAGTGACACTACTGAAAACGACAAGTCTGGCAGATAGTCGCAGAAACAGTAGTACCGACCGAAAGAGGCAAGAGATCTCGAGGAATACGTAAAAACAGAACGCATATAAAAAAGTAGCAACGTTGAAGACACCACAAAAAAATCACGTAAACTTCCTCTCAAGTTTAAACAACCCAAGAGAGACATGACTTGAGTGTATGTGTGTGTGGTGGTGGGAGCGGGGGCTAGGGGGGAAGGGGAGTGTTGTGTGTGTGTGTGTGTGTGTGTGTGTGTGTGTGTGTGTGTGTGTACTTAACGTCAACAAAAAGAACAGCGCGTCAGAGAAATCCACGCAGAGCCGACCGACCAACAGACGTCACGGTAAAGCTTCACACCTACCCGATCCCGATGCAGAGATAAAAATACGTAGAAAACTCGGCTTATAAACGCGGAGGCGAAACGATTTTCTCTCTGGATGTCGTTCAGTAGCCACGCCGCTTTTCCGAGCCACGCGAGCGACTGCGATCCGATCAAGCATTTTAAAGCTACACGGAGGGAGTGGAGCAATTTTGTTTCCAGAGTTATCATGCATTCAGTTGCCGTCTATTCTTAACACCTGCCTGCCTGTCTGTCTTTTTCTGTCTTTATTTCTCTCGTTGTGTTGGCTTTCTCATGTATGTTGTTACCTGTCTGTCTTACCTGTCATTCTCTGTCTGTCTTACCTGTCATTCTCTGTCTGTCTTACCTGTCATTCTGTCACACTAGGAACGTTACCTGTACTACATCTCTCTCTCTCTCTCTCTCTCTCTCTCTCTCTCTCTCTCTTACCGGCCCTGTTTTCACCTATTTCACGGTTTCTGGCACCTATTATACACATACCTGTTCCTAATTACCATATTTCCATCATCTATCATTGACTTACCCGACTTCACTCTATCATATATATTTCAGTGCAGTTTCCCTTAATGGCCATACTTTAACCATTTCTCTCCATATCTCAGTCTACCCCCACTCACTCCCGGTCTTAACTATTCCCTATTACCACCAATGCTTCTGTCACTTGGTCAGTATGCCTCCACGGTCCTTGTCCCTACCTAGTTCTTGTTTAGTCCCTTTAATTTTCAGGTCCAGCGCTACCTGTCACCCTTGTCTTACCCCACCGTAGAAACCTCAATCATTTAACTGCCGCATCCACTCCTGTCTATTCCTACTTGCCCCCTATCATCCTTTGTCTTCCGGTCATCTGGTGTGCTTGTTTCCACTTTCCCTTTCATCAAGTTCACTGTCTAGCCCTACCGTCGAAATCTCAATCATTTACCAACCACATTTCCTCCTGTCCTTTCCTTACCTGTCTTCCTGTCACCTCGTTATACTGTCCACCGTCCCTTTCAAGCCCGGTGCCTGTCTAACCCAAACGTCGAATTTCAATAGCGTATCAACCACAGCCACTCCCGTCCACTCTACTTGTCTCCAATCACTATCTGTCTTCCTGTCATCTCGTTATACTGTCCACCGTCCCTTTCAAGTCCGGTGCCTGTCTAACTCTAACGTCGAAATTTCAATAGCGTATCAACCACAGCCAATCCCGTCCACTCTACTTGTCTCCAATCACTATCTGTCTTCCTGTCGCCTGGTTCCTGTGACCGTATTCCCTTTCCCTTTTCAGCCCGGCGTTCACCGTCACCCTTCCCTCTGCTGCAATCACGCCCACCCCTCGCCAGTCACCAAGCCAGCCTACCAGTCAGCCAGTCAGTTCGTCCGCCTCTCAGCTTAAGGGTCACGCTGCTCCTCGGTCGTTCCCTTGATTCACGCGTTAAACTTCAAACACACGTAAAATATCCTTCGTTCTTCGTTCCTATACCAACCGTTCCCTGCAGGTCGATAAATATTCCAAGACTCCCCCTTCTGGCTCCTCCACCTGCGACTTTTTCTCAATCACCTTTTCCTCCTCCTTCTCCTCCTCCTCCTCCTCCTCCTCCTTCGCTTTGAGTTACGCAATTTACGAGCGCGTGTGTCTCCCTGAGTCCTAAATGCGGGAATAACATGTACTTGAGGAGACATAACCTTAAGATATGCACTCATACGGAATGCTCGACGCTCGGGGTAAACAGAAAGAGAAGGAGGAGGAGCGGGAGAAGGAGGACGAGGAGAAGAAGGAGATAGATAAATAGATACATACAGAAAAATAAATACAGATGGAAATGGAAAAATAGATTGATAGATAGTTGGTAGAGACAAAGTGTAAGAGATAGACTGAGAACGAGAAAGAGAGAAAGAAAGGGGGAGGGGGGAAGGCGGGAGAGGACGGAGTCATTAACCTAGCTTCAAAGTCTTTTCGTCCTATTCCATTTTTAATTAATGACAAAAGAAAACTCTCGGAGGGACTATTTCAGTATTAAAAAAAACCCACACAATATAAAACAAAACAACAATATATCCTGCACACACACACACACACACACACACACACACACACACACACACACACACGGAGTCGACTGCTAACACACCTGCCAACCGGAATCTCCTTTATCATCCGTCATTTTTAACTGGAGCCGGCAATACTTTTTGAATTTTTGCTCCCCGGCTCGAATATCAACCTCCATTATTCCCCGTAAATATTTGCTCCCTTTCAACTTATTTCGGACCCTCTTTTTTTCCCCACCTTTACCTGTCCGTTAATTAATAATCTTTACGCATGCTTCGAATTTTCCCTCAACTCATTTGCTTTCTCTTTGTTCCGCCACGTGAGGAAATCCAACTCTCTTTTCCTCTTTTTCTCCGTTTTTTTTCTTTTAATTATTTTTCGTCCTTCCTTCACTCTTTCCCTCTTTTTTTTTAACATTTTCACGGGCGTTTTACTTATTTCCTTTTGGTGCTTTTTTATTTATTTTTATTTCGTTGCAGCTACACACGCTACCCCTCCCCTCTTTTTACCTTCCTTCTCTCTCTCGCTCTCGTTTTCCTCCTTTTTTTCATACTACATTCTCTTCAGCTCTCTCTTCACTCACATGTCTCCCTTCCTCTCTCCCTCTCCCTCTCTCTCTCTCTCTCTCTCCCTTTCATCTGTCTTTATTTTGGACTTCTCATCTTCTCTCGTCCATTCTGACTAGCTTTCCTACTTCCCCTTCGTGTATTTTCGCTATTCTTCAAGCACCTCTCGTATATCCTTCCTTTTCCTCTATTTCAGTGTGTGTGTGTGTGTGTGTGTGTGTGTGTGTGTGTGTGTGAGTGTGTTTTATTTTACTCATTCACCTTCTGTCTCTTTTCTCTTTTTTTTTTTCAGTCAGTTTCTCTCTCTCTCTCTCTCTCTCTCTCTCTCTCTCTCTCTCTCTCTCTCTCTCTCTCTCTCTTCCCCCCCCTTCCCCCCTTTGGCAGATTCAATTGCCGCAGTTCACTCTCCCATGAAGTTAGTTTGCCGGGGACTGTTATAGAAAGCTCATTGTTTTTTTGTCATCGTAATTGAGAAACGCGAGAAAAAGAAGATCAAAATAAAGAAGCTGCATTTAGGGAGCACTGAATCGGGTTATATTGCTCTTTACAGCGGCGACGAAAGGAAGATAGAAGGCGAGGCATAAATGATTGTGTGGGGAAGGATGATGATGATTATTGGGGCGTTCTGTTCTTGGCGCCGAGACTGCAGGGTCATATGGCGCTGTGGGGGAAGGGAGGAGAAGAGAAGAAAAGGAGTAGAGGAAGAGTAAAGAAGGACAAGAACGAGGGGGAAAAGAATGATCACAAAGCAAGTGAATTTTAAGCACTGAATCTGATATGTTACTCTTTACAGAGGCGACGAAAGAAAGCGAGGTATAAATGATGGAGGGAAGGGAAGAGAGGAAAAGAAGAGGAGAAGGGGTAAGAGAAGGGTAATGAAGGACAAGAACGAGGGGAAAAAGAATGATAACAAAGCAAGTGAATTTTAAGCACTGAATCTGTTATGTTACTCTTTACAGCGGCGACGAAAGAAAGCGAGGTATAAATGAGAGGGGGAAGGGAAGAGAGGAAAAGAGGATGATAAGGGGTAGGAGAAGGGTAATGAAGGACAAAAACGAGGGAAAAAAAAAAAGATGATAATAAAACAAGTGAATTTTGAGCACTGAATCTGTTATGCTACTCTTTACAGCGGCGACGAAAGAAAGCGAGGTATAAATGAGAGAGGGGAAGGGAAGAGGAGAAAAAGAAGAAGAGGAAGAGGGATAGGAGAAGGGTGATGAAGGACAAGAACGAGGGAAAAAAAAAATAGATGAAAATAGAGCAAGTAAATTTTGAGCACTGAATCTGTTATGTTACTTTTTATAGCGGCAACGAAAGAAAGAGAATTATAAATGAGAGGGGGAAGGGAAGAGAGGGAAAGAAGAGGAGTAGGGGTAGGGTGAAGAAGGACAAGAACGAGGGGAAAAAAGCAAGTGAATTTTGAGCACTGAATCTGTTATATTACTCTTTACAGCGGCGACGAAAGAAAGAGAGGTATAAATGATGGAGGGAAGGGAGGAGGAGAGAAAGAAGAAGAGGAGGAGGGGTAGGAGAAGGGTGATGAACGACAAGAACGAGAGAAAAAAGGTTATTATAAAGCTTGTGGATTTTAAGCACTGAATCGGTTATCACTCTTTACAGCGGCGACCAAAGAAAGAAACCGAGGCATAAATGAAGGGGATTGGAGAAGGAGAAAAGAGAAAGAAGAGTAAGAGGAGTCTGGGAGGGGTAATGCACGACAAGAAAGAACAGAAAATAGATCTAAAAATAGCAACTAAATTTTGGGAACACTGAATCGGTCATTACTCTTTGCAAAGGCGACAAAGGAAAGAAGGCGAGGCATAATTGATTTGGGGGAAGGGACGAGGAGAGAAATAACAGGAGGAGGAGGACTAGGGGGAAAGGTAAAGAAGGGATGCACGGTAACTAGAACGAAGGGGAGGGAAAGGGAAAAAGAAGAGGAGTGGATTAATTGGAGAATGACTAAAATAAGAGGGACATAGAAGGTAAATAGGGAAGGAAGAACATAAGAGGAAAAGCTACTGAAACACAGGGAAGAATAAGACGAAGAAGAAGGAAGAATACAGGAGGAAAAGCTACAGAAACACAAGGAAAAATAAGAATAATAAGAAGGAAGAACACAAGAGGAAAAGCTACAGAAACACAAGGAAAAATAAGAATAAGAAGAAGGAAGAATACAAGAGGAAAAGCTACTTAAACACAAAGAAGGGATGCACGGTAACAAGAACGAAAGGGAGGGAAAGAGAAAAAAGAAGAAATGGATTAATTGGCGAATGACTGAAATAAGAGGGACGTGAAAGGTAAATAGGGGAGGAAGAACACAAGAGGAAAAGCGACTGAAACACAAAACGCAGGTAAAGGGAGGAAGGTATCAGGTCCTCTCTTTCGGCCACTCCTCTAACTCTTTTTAGGAGCAGTGAGTAGCGGGCTTTTTTTTTTTTCATTATTGTTACCTTGTTTTTATGCCCTTGAGCTGACTCCTTTGCTGTAAAAAAAAAAAGTACGCCAGCAACTCGATTCAAAAGTGTTACGATAAAGTAGAAACGTTTTGGATTAATTAAAGAAAAAAAGGGAAGAGACAACGTTTGCATGGATAAGAGCTACAACTTGGTGGTGAGGTAGCGCGTAGAAACGGCAACCCTGGAACGGGGAACGAACATTTTTGTTTGTTAACTGGAAATACTACACACTCACACTCACACACACACACACACACACACACACACACACACACCATATCGACTTTGTACTTTTTTGGTGTAGTGTAGTAAGGGAAGAACATGATTCTCTCTTCCATACCAGAGTTGTGTTGGACCATCTGACAACAGGTAAGCTCAGGTGGAACAGGAGGAGAATAGAGGGAGAGAGGAAAGTGAAGGTATTTGATGTTAGCTTTGATAGAGGAGGAGAAAGGCTATAGGTAGACGAATAGAAAAACACAGGTAGAGGGAGAGAGTGAGGGAAACAGATATGCAGACAGAAGGGATAAAGGTAGAAACAAATAGACAAAGAAAACACAGGAAAAAATAGATAGAGATAGATAGATAGAGGGAGAGAGAAACAGACATGCAGACAGGGAGAAGGATAAAAGTTAAACAAATCGAAAGAAACAAAGAAAACACACACACACACACACACACACACACACACACACACACACACACACACACACACACACACACACACACACACACACACACACACACACACACACACACACGCAACAAGGTAATATCAACACGGGGAGGCATTTTAGTACTGCAGGCCCGGCACAGACGAACGAAAAACAGCGCTTTAATTAATACGAACAGCAGAAATTCATTTATTCCTCCACTTTTACTGCCTGGGATCACGTGTGTGTGTGTGTGTGTGTGTGTGTGTGTGTGTGTGTGTGTGTGTGTGTGTGTGTGTGTGTGTGTGTGTGTGTGTGTGTGATCCCCTTCCTTCCCTCCCTTCCCTCCCACTAACAGGTCTATCTCTCTCTCTTCCCTTAGGTGCCATGGAGGGAGAAGGGCGCTACCTGGCCACGCCCCTCGCACCTGTCCGCCCCGCCACACCTCTGCCAGGCCCTCCGAACTCACCTGTCGCTACCTACGCTATGGAGAAGCCGTCAGGTAAGCTATGATACGCACCTGATCTTATACTTTCGTTCTATAGCTAGACAAATACGATACAAAAAGCTCTTAAGAACCTGTTCCTAATTGAGCGAAGGTGAAATAGATCAATCCACATGAAGTATTAATATAACTTTACAAAACATATTTCTAGAAAGCCATTTAAGTATGTTTTAGAACCTTTACTTACCCTTTTGTTCTATGGCTAAACAAATGCGATACAAAAAGCTCCTTAAAAATCGGTTAACAATTCCGTGAAGGTGACAGGTAGATAGACAGGAGAAGCAAATATCACTGTACCAATATTAACATGTATTTCTAGAGAGGTATTAAGTTTGTTTTACCTGACCGTTGAAACATAATATGGAGTTATTGTGCCTTAATAAGCTATCTTGCAACACTGAATTGGGGGCTAATCAAAAGCCATCTATCTATTTCTCGCTATGTGTCAGTGTCCGCCTTTAACATGTCCACACACACACACACACACACACTAACATAAACCCACACCCACACACACGCACACACACACACTTTCCTGTCACATTTCGATTAGTTTATTTCCACTCTCAGAAAACGAGCTTCAACTTGCAGAAAATAGTGTGAAAGCGAAAGAGAAATGGTCGGAGGTAAATTGTTTTAGTGGAGAGTAAAGGTGGAGGAGGGAGAATCGGCGCATTAGTTAAAAAAATTGCATTGATTGGCTTGGTCAGACGCGAACACGTGAGGGAGAAAATGTGTGTTCAGGGTCAGGCCGATCAAGGTCGCGTGGAGGTCAGCTCAGCGTTATCAGGTTCTCGTTTATGATCATTGGCGTGATATTTTCGCCGCCTTTGTCAGGTCAATCCTCTTTTTCTCTCCTCTAATCTCCCTCGCCAGTGAGCTATTTCTATTTCCATTCTCGCAGATTCACATCGGCTTGAAAACTCTCTCTCTTTATAATAGTTTGACCTACGAGAGAGAGAGAGAGAGAGAGAGAGAGAGAGAGAGAGAGAGAGAGAGAGAGAGAGAGAGAGAGAGGTGAATGAAAGGGAACAACGTAATTGGTGCAATGAAATTCGAGTGTGTAAAGATGTAAACAGAGACGTGTGTGTGTGTGTGTGTGTGTGTGTGTGTGTGTGTGTGAGTGTGTGTGTGTGTGTGTGTGTGTGTGTGTGTGTGTGTGTGTGTGTGTGTGTGTGTGTGTGTGTGTGTGTGTGTGTGTGTGTGTGTGTGTGTGTGTGTGTGTGTGTGTGTGTGTGAGTGCGTAAGTGTGTGTGAGTGTAAGAAGGAGAAAGAAAGGAAGAGAGAACGAAAGAAATTGAAAGAGAAACAAAATAAAAAAATTGAAAGAAAAATATACTACCTACGCTTTCACACTAACACCTTCATCAGTAAGTAAGGAATTCAGGGAAGCCCACAACGAGACCTCACAACCGTAGGACGCAATTAAAACACCACCTGCGAGAAATTAAATGACACACCTGGCGAAGAATACGCAAAATTAAATGGAAAAATCTCGCTACTCTGAAATGAAGGAACTATAACTGAATGACATGTCTTCGAAGCTTACCTGGAACGCCACTGTGCAACGCAAGTCAAGGAAATACGCAGACAAAAGGTTTCAGGGCAAATACTTACAAAATCCGATGAAAAAGGTGAATAGGGAAAATATATAACCTTGCGAATCTATACTGAATAAGTTTTGCGATGTCCATAACACGGCGCAGTGACTAGAGTCCTTGCTGATTTATCGATGTAATCTGGCCTAGTTAATGACCCTGCTTTGCAATGTGTAAAAGCGCCGCGATTTCAATTTTAATCGCGATAGAATGATTGTAATAGAGGCAGGTGACTGGGCATTAATATTCCAGCTATTTTTTCCGTTTTTTTTGGTAAATAACTTGAATTACAACGAAAAGCAACGAATAAAAGGGGGAAAAAAATGTTGTATACGAATCATTTAAACTCAAATCAAAAGTCTCTTCAGTCAATTCAATAAGCAAAAGAAAATGAATTAAACACTTCTGCTAAATCAATAAATTCAGACTTGCTTTTTTCACGGTGCAAGGAGGAGGAGGAAGAGGAGGGAGAGGAAGGAGGGAGCGGGAAACTAATGGGGAGAGAGGATGGACAACGTTTGGCCAGTAAAGCAAACAGTTAGAGAGGGGGGAAGGGGGTGAGGGAGGAAGGAGGTGAGGTGAGGAAAGGGAGGTGAGTGAGGAAGGAGGTGGGGGAAGAGAGGGGGGTGAGGGAGGAATGGGAATAGTTATTGAGGCGGAGAAAGGTGGCGAGAGGAGGGAGGAGAAGTTAGACAGGGTAGGAAAGAATGCGAGGAGAGGGCACTGAGGCAAGGAGAGAGAGGAGAGGGAAAAAACAGAGGGATAAAAAAGAGAGAGGAAAACAGTAGAGGAAAGTAGGGATACAAGGATAAAAAAAAAACAGAACAAAAGAGGAAAGGAGAGGAGAAAATCTCATAAGCGAAAACGAAAACGGGGAAAAAAGGAACAGAAAGAAAGGCAAAACACAAGTAAAAAAGAGAAAGGAAAAAAGACGTGAGATGAAAACGGCGCACCAAAACGACTGGTCACTCCTCCGCCCGTGTACCGCAGAAATTTACTATAGCTAAGGACATCGGCTTGGGTTAGGAGGGAGGGGGAGTGAGGGATGGCGAAGGGAGGGGAGGGCAACGACAAGAGGAGGAGGAAGGGAAATGGAGGGGAGAGAGGGATAGCTGCAGTCAGGAAGGGGAGACACATGGGTAGTATTGGCCATGTCGAGCGTCTGTGTGGGTGAATCAGGCACGGACAGGTAACGACAAGGTGAGTTATGTGGACAGGTGTGTTTAGGGGAAGCCTGGACCGTTCTTTGTCTTGGCTGTCGATAGCGTGACGCGGTGATGGGGAGAGTAAGTGGATTGGATGAAACTGGGAAATGGGGAAAGAGAATGGGGAAAGCTGAAGGTAGGGAAGACTAGGAAGAGGAATGGGAAAAAAATGGTACTATAGATGTTTTGACCGCTGTAAGTCACGTGTGTCGATAACGTGGCGAAGCGACGGAAGAGGGTGAGTGGATGGGAGAAAATTGGAAAATGGGGAAAGGGAAAGGTAGGGATAAATGAGGTAAAAGAGTAATGAAAAAAAAATATTATAGATGTCTCGATCGCTTTAAGTCGACAGTGTAACGAAGCGACGGAAGGAGTAAGCTAGATGGAATTAAACCGGGAAACAGATGAAGATTTTGGGAAGAGGTCAAAGTAGGCAAGGGTGAGGAAGAGAGGAATGGCAAAAAAAAGGTACTACAAATGTGTCTAGGGGAAGTCGCGACCGCTACAAATCTTTCACGTTGATAGTCTTCCAAGGTGACGGTGAAGAAAATAGCTGGAGAAATCTTGTAGAGAAATACGAATACAAAGGGAAAGACTAAGGGAAAAGTACTGGTGACAAGGCTGAAAAAGAGGAGGAAGAGGGAGAGGCTTGACTTTGGGAGGCGGGGTAATGGAAGGGATAGATTGGTTAAGAGGGGGAAGGGAACACACGAGGGGGAAAAAGCTAAAAAAAAGGATATATGAAGAAGGAAGGGAAGGTCGGACAGGAGGGGACGGGATGGAGAGGGAGGGAGGGAAAAGATTGCCTACAGGAGGGAAAGGGGATGACCGAGAAGGAAAAAAAAATAAGAATGTACAAACGAAAAGAGGGTGAGGGAGAAAGAAAAGTAGATTGACTAAAAGGGGGAAAGGGGATAAACGAGGGGGAGAAAGCAAGGAAAAGGATATATGAAAAAGGAGTAGAAGGAGGGAGCGAAAGGGAATGGAGGGAATGGTTATGAAGGGAAATGACAGGGACGGAGATCTAAAAAATAAGACATATGAAAAAAGGATTAGAAGGTGAGAAAGGGGAAGGAAAGAATGGCTAAGAGAAGGAAAGAGAATACAAGAAAGGGAAGAAAGCTTAAAAGAGGATATATGAAGGAAAAAGGAAAGATGGGATAGGAGGGGAAAGGAAGGGCCAATGGGGAAGGAATACTAAAGGGAAGAACGGGAACTGGGCCAAATGGAGAGTCTGGGAGAAAGGGAGAGGACAGGGTGACGGGAGGGAAAGAGAGCGGCAGCGACGGGTCAAATTTGTGGCTTTACCGTGTACTAGCGACGGGCCAAAATTGTGCCATGATATAACCCCCAAAAAATAGATGACGCATAAACTGATCACAAATGCGTTGATGTATATTATGAAATGGTTTGTGTGAGTGATGATTTTTTCTCATTTTTCTCGCTTAGAGGGGCCTTTAAGAAACATGATCCCAGCAGCTACCGGGTTAAGAAGTAGATGGAGTAAATAGTAGGGACAGAACCAAGGAAAGGTTAATATATATATAGGTTTGCGAGGAATATGTTAAGTGTTCTAATATTTCTTGAAACACGGAAGCACTGTCTCTTGTGCGATTTACTAGGAACATACAAATTTAAATGCCCTTTCCCTCAGTCACTGGAGGCGTTAGCAATATAATTTAGAATAAGAGAAAAATGAAACGTGTTGTTGTGTGAGCGTTCAGAAATAGAAAACAAACAAACAAAAATAAAGATGAAAAAAAAAATGGAGAGGAAAAGAGATTACAGTGGACTCTCTCTCTCTCTCTTTCTCTCTCTTGTGACAGTCAATACTTGTGAGTGTGTTTGTTCGTGTGTCCAAAGCGTGATTGGATTCTCCCCTCCCCCCCACCCCCCCAAAAAAAAAAAGTTAATGGTAGTGATGGTGGTAGTGTTTGTGGTTAATGATAGTGGTGGTGGTGGTGGTGGTGGTAAAGGTTGTGGTTGTGGTTAGTGATGGTGTTGTTGTTGGTGGTGGTGGAGGTGGCGATGGTGTTTCTTGGTGTTGGTGATTGTGGTTGTTGTTGTTGATGTTGGTGGCGGTGTTGGTGATGTTAGTGATGATGTGATGGAGGTGGTGATTGTGGTTGGGTCTTGTGTTGATGTTGTTGGTGGTTGTGTTCGTGATGGTGGTGGTGATGGTGAGTCTCGGTGTTGGTGGTAGTGTTAGTGTTGGTGGTAGTGGTGATGGTGGTGGTGGACATTGGTGCTGGGTGGTGGTAGTGATTTTGTTGTTGTTGTTGTTGTTGTTGTTGGTGGTGGTGGTGGTGGTGGAATCCAATCAGATGCGTCATTTCCTGCGTGGTATTAACTACATGCTAATTAAGAGCTGGTTACCTGTCCCATATACGTATAATCACCTGTCACCCCACCCCACCCTTCTCTCTCTCTCTCTCTCTCTCTCTCTCTCTCTCTCTCTCTCTCTCTCTCTCTCTCTCTCTTAATTACGTAATACTAAGAGAAATGAAAATAAAAAAAGTCAAATTGTATAAAATAAAAAGAAAATACATTATGACAACATTCTTAAGGTGTCTAGTGTCTTAACTGTCTCAAATAATCTTCACCTTCATTTGCTAAAAACAAAACAAAATATTAAGTAAGAAAGAAAAGGAGTAATGTAAGAAATAAGTAAGCGAGGAAATGCTAGGAGGAAGAAAACGAAAAATGCAAATAACCCAAACGAAGAAAAAAAAGGAGAAGAAAACAAAGACAAACGAAATTAAAAGCGAGAGAAAAAAACACATTATAATATTTTCTTGAGGCTTTTCCTTTTTCATGTTTGTTTACACGTCTCTTAATTTTCTCTGTGTCTCGAATGTGCTGAAAGTGGCGAAAAAAAAACTAAGTGTCAATGTGTGTGTGTGTGTGTGTGTGTGTGTGTGTGTGTGTGTGTGTGCGTGTGTGTGCGTGTGTGTGTGTGTGTGTGTGTGTGTGTACGTAAACAAACACCGGGAAAGAGGTATGCTCGGATCTAATCATCCTTTTATTTATCTATCTGTTTTTTCCTTGGTTGTGTGAGGTGGAGGGAAGGGAGAGAGGGAAGGAAGGAGAGAGGGAGGGAGGGAAGGAATGAGAAATAGATGGACCGGTGCAAGGAGGAAGGAGGGATGGGTAGGAGGGAGGGAGGGAGAGAGGGAAGGAGGGACAGACGGACGAATGCAAGGAGGGAGGGATTGGAGGAGGGATATGGAGGAAACGTAAACACTCAGCTGAAAGAAAGGTCAAGTGGAGGAGATTTACAAGAAGCTTCCAATTAAACGCTCCCTGACATAAGACTAAGACGACGGAGGCGATGAGGGAGGGAAGAAAAGGAAGAGGAGGAGGAGGAGGAGGAGGAGGAGGAGGAGGTGGAATATGAAGAGGAGGAGGTGAACAGGAGATACCAGTGAGAAAATAGAGAAATGAAGAGAGAAAGAAAAGCTGAGGAAACCTATGAGAAAGAAAAGAAAAGGAGGATGAGCAGGAGGAGGAGGAGGAGGAATATGAAGAGGAGGAGGTGAAAAGGAGACACCAGTGAGAAAAATAGAGAAATGCAGAGAGAAAGAAGAGCTGAGGAGGCCTTTGAAGGACATATGAACCGAGGGGGCGAAGAGTAAATGGAGAGAAGTGAAGAGGAGACAGAGGAGGAGGAGGAGGAGAGAGGGGCTATCAGACGAGGATGAGGAATGGAGAAGGAAAGACGAGAGCAGAGAAGCAGAAACGAGGGGAGGAGAGTATGTAAAGGCAATATAGGAGAAGGATGAAGGAGCAGAAAGAGGGGATCAGGAATTGGTGTGATAAAAGGATAACAGAGATAGGTAGTGATAACAGAGAGAAAAAAATACGGAACAGGTGGACAAAGAGAAATTAAAAACAAAGAAGTGAAGAGGAACGTTCTCAGAAATTAGGAAGAAGGAAAAATAGGAGAAACAATGCCAGGAAAAGTGAACGAAAAAGGGAGGGTATTGTAGAGGTTAAAAGCTGAGTCAAAGAAACGGGAAGAAATGAAAATGAGGCTGAGTTGCGGGAAGGGAAGCTTGATAATTAGGTGTTTGTGAAAATCATGAGAAAAAGGTATACAATGGGACTGAAGGAGAACTATGTAGGAACTCGTATTTGATGTTTACCTGGAGGACATGAAAACCAACAGAAGCAGAGACAATAAGAATAGATGATGTTTACATACGATGAGGGAAAGAAAAAGAAAAGACAGTCCAAAGCATCAACAACAACACACACACACACACACACACACACACACACACACACACACACACACACACACTCCCCTGCCCCCACACACAGAGCAACACTTTTCAACTTGTCACGCAACCCCCAAAAATGAAACTCAAAGTGAAAAATAAGTAACACCGCCTCCCTTCTTCTTGTCTTTCCAGGTAACTACATCCCCAACCTGCCGTACCTGAGGCCTCACCTGGACGAGGCCCCCAACACCCTCTTGCGGAACAACCACTCGCACCAGGACAACCACCGCCTCCCCCTACAACCCATTCATCACCACAGCAACCACCACAACCACCACCACAGCCACCACGAGACGCACCACCACCACTGGGAGATCGAGGGAGCCAAGGTGTATGAGGAGGAAGAAGAGGACGAGGAGGACGAGGGAGAAGAGGACGAGGAAAGAATAGAAACCGTAAAGAATGTAAATGGAGAAGGGATCTTTGGACGGTTTTCAATATCGTCGCCGCATCACCATCACAAACACCACCGCCAGAAGCAGCCGCCGCAGCCCACCATGAAGCGGAGATCAGCCACTTCCCCGGCGAGAGACGAGGCGGGAGGATATGCATTCAGGGTGGACGAGAAGAGCGGGGTGCGGCGGGTAATAGCGGTGAGGGAGGCGGCGGGGTGGGGCGGCGAGGGCGGCGACCCAAGAAGTAGGAACAGCCTTCTCGACCGCCCACAAGACGACGCCACAGTTGGGCCTCCTCCGGGACCAAGCTTTGACCGCAACCTGCCGCGAAACATCACCATCCAGGCGGGCAAGACGGCGGTTCTCTCCTGCCGGGTGTTCAACGTCAACGATAAGTCGGTAAGTTGTGGCTTTGAGCTGCTGGGAGGCGCCTCGGGAAGGGATCAGAGAGCTCAGAACTGGAGCGAACCCGAATGACTCCACTCTGGCAACGGAGATTAGGCGAGCATAAGTGAGGGAACAAACAGAACTTTTACCGAGAGGAGTTAAGCCGCGGGGACTCGGGCGAGGGTACGACTCAGGCGGGGCTCCGAACGAATTGGACACGGCGCTGAATTCACCTGACGCATTGATTATTCTGGCCCGCCACCTTGGGACACCCGCCCCCCAAAAGAGCGGAAGGGCCACATTCCGCCCCGGCAGCCACGGAGACCCAGCCTGGCCTCTCACAGCCTTTCCATTAGCAGTCAATCATGCCGCAGCCAGGCAGAGATGAACACACTCCACGAATGATACGAATCCGGCCGAAATAGGAAAGCCGACTTCGCCAATACCCAAGTGAAATAACGCATACGAAGAAACGCTTTTTCTACACACGGCTTTTAATAGTTTGCCTGAACGATGTCCGCCAAGAATGCCTCGATGCTATTGGCTTCTTTGACGGACAAAAATACGTCATCATCTTTGCTGCTCCGCGGATGAAAGCAACGGTGATTCGGTTGTTGGAAAAAGAGGGAATTACTACGGAGACCGGAGGAAGGGTCGACACACACACACACACACACACACACACACACACACACACACACGAACACACACACACACGTTGCCGTTCGTTTACTCTGAGGCATCTAGTCGCCGCCCTCGTGTTTGCCTACAGATGAAAAAGTCATAAATGTTTTGTATATATGTTTCAAAACTTTAAAATACTAGTAAGACTGACTCATGTTCAAAGCGAGAATGTGGAGAGCAAATGAAAACACCGTAGCACTTGCGTAACATTTTTTTCTCGCCTAGCTCCGTCATTTCTATCTGCTAAAAAAACGTGTGAAATTGGAGTAGAGAAACTGCGTAGGTGTCGGGTGGCTTTTGACAGCACAGCGTAGTCCAGCCTTCATAACGTTTGGGTCTGTGGAACTCCGGAGCGGCGAGCCTTTACAGCCTACGTCCTACAGCGAAAATGTGAGTTGGCTACCACTGACCAGGATTTGAACCCGGGGCAAACCGTGAGACCAAATATACAAAACACAAACTCTAATAACTTCCAAAAGATAAACAGCTAAAGTAAAAATCTCCCCCGAAAAAGAAAAACCCTTCCACTTCATCCCGAGAGACAAGAAACAACAACAAAACAAGGAACAATCTGATAATCCTCGTACGAAAAAAAAGGGAGAAAAAAATCATGTCCCTTGAGATGAAGACACACAAGACACTCGAATTGATAGGCTCACCACCATCACCACCACCATCACCACCATCACCACCAGCTCAACACGCCTCTGAAATATTCTCCTCCGCCTCTACAACAGTCTCCGGCCGACCATTCCTTGCGGTGGATGGCTTCGCTTCACCACGTAAATTGGACGCTGAAACAGGTTAAAGGAGGAGGAGGAGGAGGAGGGCCAAAGTGAGGGTGACAAAGAAGACCGTAGTGATAAGGAAAGAGGCAGCAAAGGTGAGGTGAGGAAAAAAGGTGAAGAAAGAGGTGAAGAAAGATAAAGAAGAACGCGAGGAGGAGGACAAGAGGGGCAGGAATGCGGGCAAGGTAGAAGAGGGACTGCAACGACAACGACGAAGAAGAAGACGACAAAGGAGAAAGATTTTTGGAACGAGAACGAACGGAGGGAGGCGAGGACAAGGACAAGGGCAGTGGGTGTTTGAATGCATGCGAGACTTTCCTTTTCCTCGAGCACTCTTTCTCTTCGCCTTCCGCCCACTTCGAATCCCGTATGCAAGAAATTCAGGGTTAAAACTCTTGTCGATGTGAAAGTTTCCTCGGGTACAAGTTTTTGCGTCTTAAAGAACAAACTACTTTCGGGGCATCCTCTTCCTCTTCTTCCTCTTCCTCCTCCTCCTCCGTTCCCGTGTTTGCCCTGTTTGTGTGTTGACTTGTTTGTTTGCCTGTCCGTCTCTGTTTGTATGCCTCTCGACTCACCGCTCTCCCCGCTCCTCTCCAAGGGTTCCGTGTATATATATCTACCTGTATCTGTTTGTCTTCTCTTTGTGTTACCTGCCCTTTCATTTTACCTGGTCTGTTTGCTGATACTAATCTGTTCTTTCTCTTCGTTTGGTTTGGGTATTTTTTTTATTTTTTTTGTCTTTGTTATATACTTGATTTGTGTTTTTATTTATATGGGTATTGAATCGTATTTTATCATTCCTTTCTTCTATTTCTTTCATTTGGTTTGTTTTTTATTTGTGTTATTTCTCTTGTCTTTGTTCTCTTTAGTTTACCTCTTTTTTTTTCTTTCTTAAATGGCCAACTTTTGTGTCCGTTCTCTCTTTGTATTGATTCATATTTTATCTTTCCTTTCTTCTATTCCTTTAATTTGGTTTTGCTTTCTGTTTGTGTTTTTCTCTTGTCTTTGTTCACTTTAGTTTACCTCCTTTTTTTTTTTTTTTGCTTTCTTAAACGGCCAACTTTTGCGTTCATTCTCTCTTTGTATTGATTCATATTTTATCATGCCTCTCTTCTACTTACTTATCTTTTGTTCGTTTCCTTTTGTTTGTGCGTCTTTCTCTTATCTTAGTTCGCCTCACTTTACCTTTCTTTTTTTCTTTCTTAAATGTATATAACTTTTCGTGTCCATTATTTTGAGTATCGTTTCATAATTTCGCATTTCTCTTTTCTTTTCTTTGTTATCTTCTTCCGTTCTTGTTCGTTTTTTTTTTCATCTTTGTCCCATCTGTCTTTTATATCCATTTTCCTTTCTTAAATATCTAACCTACGTGTCCCTTAATTTGAGTTTCGATTCATTATAATTTATCATTTCTCTATACTTTTCTTTTTTAACCATGCCCTTTATCTTGTGTTTTTGTGCCTTTCTCATATCCTAGTTCACTTTAAATGCAAAAAAAAGAGGAAAAAAATGTTTAGTTTACCTGTACATTTTTTTAACCGCCACCCTTCCGTGAAATAGCGAAGCGTCTGTCAATCAGCTCCCTTCAATCGTTCGGGTATCTCTTTGTCCATTCGTTTGTGTCTGTTTGTCAGTCTCACTCAAAAGCCTATATTTGTGAGTGTGAGTTTGCTTGTTATATATCTTTGACCTTTTCCATTTCGTATTTCGCCTTCAGTGTTTTTCTAAGCCTCCTCCCACTCTTCTTTTTTTGTTTCTTATAATTTTGTGTGTTTGTTTTAGTCTGTGTTAATGTTTTAGTCTGGCAATACTCTTTTTTTTTTGCGTGTCAGTATCAGCTCATTGGCCTGTCTGATTTGGTTTTCTAGTTTCTCCTTATAATTTGTTCTCTCTCTCCCTCTACCTCTCCCTCTCCCTCTCCCTCTCTCTCTCTCTCTCTCTCTCTCTCTCTCTCTCTCTCTCTCTCTCTCTCTCTCTCACCCTAAAGCTGCATTGGGAAAAGCTGGACGGCTCGCGTGTCGGAAAAGCATCTAAATCTTCCTTCATTTCTTTCCCTTTTTGTTCTTTAAAATTTCTCCCCAGACGTTCCGGGCGCCCACTCCTTCATTCTATTTCTTATTTGTTTGTTTTGGGCTTCTTCCTATATTTTCTTCTCTTCTTTATATTTGCGGAGATTTGGTTATATTTTTATTTTCTATGCTTCGTTTTCGTATTCAGGTCAGTGTCTATTCTGGTCTCATTGTTTTCTCTCCTCTCTCTCTCTCTCCTTTCCACATACATTTTATTTTTATTTTTAAGTAGTTTTCGCCATAAGAATCCTATTTATCTCGTTTATTCATCCTTTATTCAATTATTCACCTTTCTATTATTTTTTTTCTTTTCATTTTTCGTCTGATTAAGTACCAGTGACATTTTTTTTTTCGTATGCCTAATTTTTCTTCTTTAACAGTTCAGATATTTTTCTTATTTTTGAGTTTCTTCTGTCTTCATTTTTTTTTTTTACACTCATGCTCTCTTCGTCGCAGCGTAATGGCATTCTCCTCTTAAGACTAATTAGATCGTGCTATTCGTTGTTATCTTCCAAGCTCTATTTTCACGACTTTGCCATTTCTTCGCCTTTCTCCCTGTCCCCGCCTCCCGAGTCTAGTCATTTTCTTTGTTAGTCTAATCAGCGTCCGCCTCCTCATCTGCCTTCCCTTTCTCTCTCTTCCTCCATCAGCGCCTCGTTTTGTGATTTGTTCGGAAACTATTTTGCTTGTCGACTCTTCATTATCTTGTTTTTCCTTTCTTTTCCACGTCCTTGCTTTTTTTTTGGGGGGGGGGGTCTTTCTCATTCCTCCTCCGCCTAATTTTTCTTCTTTAATGTTTTCCTAATCCTCAGCTTGCTACTACTTCTGCACTTCAACTCCTCCTGCTCTGTTTTCTTTTTTTGTTTTCCTCTTTTCTTGTTCTTGTTTTGATATCCTTCCTCATTCTCCACCTAACTTTTTTCTTGTTTTCCAGCTCATTATTTTGCTATCCCTACGGCTCTCCACCTTTATCTTTTACTTCTTGTTTTTCCTTTCCTTTTTCTTGTTCTTTTCATTTCAGTTTCCTCCTCCTCTTCCTAATCTTCTTCCTCTTACGTTTTTCCCTCCTCCTCCTAATGCTACTACAACAGCGCTATGGTTCCTCCTGAATTTTCTTTTCTTTTTCTGTTTCCTTTCCCACCTCAATTCCTCCTCCCCCTCCGCTCCCCTTCCCCTCCTGCTCCACCTCATAATTGGTTTCCTAATTGCAAGGAGGACATCGACTTGCTAGAGGGAGCACAACGACTCTCCACAAAATGAATTCACTCCATAAGGACCCGCCCTAAAGAGGAAGAAGTTAATCTCCTTAACTTCCTTCCCTCCTAAAGAGAGAATCCCAACAGTAGACGTTATACAGTTCTTCAAGGTCCAAGAAGAATTTGACACCGTTAGTATATTAGTTTTCTCTTATAAATATAACAGCAAAAAAACGACGATTAGCAATGGTTTCACAGTTACAGTCAGTTATATCAATAGAAGACTGCCTTGATTTTTTTTTAATGTGGTTTGAGGATATTATTTCCCCCTAAGTAAAGGTAAAAAAGGGATATCCAACACCCTGGAACGTTCATCCTCTAACGTATCTTCCCTCCAAAAAGGACTCCATTAAGTTCTAAGTCTCAGGAAAAATAGAGAAAGGCAATAAAAATGAGAATCCACTTCCCTTAGCATAGGAAAATCATCTTGCACGGCGCTCCGCTCATTACCACTTTTCTAACTTTATCTTTACAATACATCCGAGGCCGGGAGCTGCTTACCCCTCAAGGAAACAAACCTGGCGAAGAAAACTTGAAACTTGACAGAAAAATATACCTGATTTTCTCTCACGAATCGCCTACGCCTTATCTTAGTCTGTTCTTTTTTTCGAAGTTGGAAGGCGAAAAATATGTAAATCCCTTAAGGGTGAAGGGACGAAGGGGTGCTGCATAAGGTCAAGCATCCCTGTGGCTGGCGGGGGCGAGGTGAAGGGCGGGGCGTGGCACGGAGGGAAAAAGCGGAGAGGGAGGAGAGCACGGTTAATCTAGCGGAGAGATATCTGAACAAAATACCGAAGCTTTTATAATCCACTTTTTCCGTTAGTGTGAAGCCTGACTGCCTTATTTTTCATGCATCTGAATTAAAAAAAAATATCAACGTTGTGTATCATAGACATTAATTTTGCCTTCTTTTTCCATAAACAAAAACAATAATATACAAGGCAATAATAAAGACTGGCTGGAAAGAGAGAGAAAGTGGGTCGACACAGACTCACACAGAGATTTGTTTTTATTTTTATTTTCTAGCCTTCGTTTTGGCATTCCGGTTGGTGCCTATTCTGGTCTCATTGTTTTTTTTCTCTCTCTCTCCTTTCCACACACACACACACACACACACACACACACACACACACACACACACACACACATACACACACACACGCACACCTCCCCCCTCTACACACACACTGCCCCCAAACCAAACATTTACACTCATCACCCAGCACTCATCCGTCCCTGTTTTTCCTTCCCCTTCTCCCTCAGGTGTCGTGGATCAGACAGGACAACCTACACATCCTGACCGTGGACAAGTACAAGTACAGCACCGACCAGCGCGTGTCCGTACTCTTCAACGAGCCCAACCTGGAGTGGGTGTTGCGGATCAAGAGCGTTACACCTGCGGACGCCGGCACCTACGAGTGCCAGGTGTCCACTAAGCCGATCCTGAGCTTCGTGGTGAACATGCGAGTTGTAGGTGAGTGTCGTTTTGGCTTAGTACCACGTTAGCTTTGGTTAGGTTAGGTTAGGTTAGGTTAGGTTAGGTTAGGTTAGGTTAGGTTTGGTTACGTTGTTGTTGTTGATGTGAGTTGTAGGTAAGTGTCGTTTGGGCTGAGATCAATTTAGCTTTGGTTAGGTTAGGTTAGGTTAGGTTAGGTTAGGTTAGGTTAGGTTAGGTTAGGTTTGGTTACGTTATTGTTGTTGATGTGAGTTGTAGGTAAGTGTCGTTTGGGCTTAGTACCACGTTAGCTTTGGTTAGGTTTGGTTAGGTTAGGTTAGGTTAGGTTAGGTTAGGTTTGGTTACGTTATTGTTGTTGATGTGAGTTGTAGGTAAGTGTCGTTTGGGCTTAGTACCACGTTAGCTTTGGTTAGGTTAGGTTAGGTTAGGTTAGGTTAGGTTAGGCTAGGTTTGGTTACGTTATTGTTGTTGATGTGAGTTGTAGGTAAGTGTCGTTTGGGCTTAGATCAATTTAGCTTTGGTTAGGTTAGGTTACGTTATTGTTGTTGATGTGAGTTGTAGGTAAGTGTCTTTTTTGGCTGAGGTTAATTCACGTTAGCTTAGGTTAGGTTAGGTTGGAGTTATTTAAAGCATGGGAGTTGTAGGTGTCCTTTTAACTTAGAACCACGCTAGTTTCGGTTAGGTTAGGTGTGAGAGATGAAGGAGAGAAAGAAAAGAGAACAGGATATAATGGAGGGATGAAGGAGGGTTTGTGGGTATTAAGTAAGATCGTAATATGGTAGGTTAGGTTAGAGTTAAATCATGTAAGTTGTAGGTGCCCTTTTAACTTAGAACCACGTTAGTTTCGGTTAGGTTAGGCTGTTGAAGTTGTGTTTGGATCAGCTTTCTTGTGTGTCAGGTTAAACTAAGGCTATGGTAGATAAGGTTACGTGTTACTGTGATAGGTTACATTATGGTTGATTAGATTAAGTTAGGTGATAGGGTTTGCTTGGACACATTGTGCAAAATTAAGTTAAGAGACTGAAAAACATTATAAAGAAAAGGAATGAAGAAAAATGTAGAAAATCCAGAAAAAAAGACGATATTGGAACGAAGGAATGTCTGAGAGCCGAAATTATGACAAGAAAAAAATAGATGATATGAAAAGAAAAAAAATATTGAGAGGGAAAAAGAAAGAAAGATGCAGGAGAGTTTTGAAACCACAGATGGAAGGAGAGGAATAGAGAGGCTTCCTGGGGGGCTTCCTTTCCTGTGTGGACTCGGTGGAAAAAAATGAAATGGGGCATGGAAGGGCAGGTAGGGAAAGGTGAAAGGAGAGGGTGGTCAGGAGAGGACGAAGGGACGGAGAAGGCTTTGTGGACGAGTGACCTGTGAATGAAGATGAAGGGGGATGAAGGAAGAGGGGAAACGGAGAAAAAATGAATGAATAAAGATGAGACGGAAGTTCAGATGGAAAGGAAGAAGCAGAAAGATGAAATAGAGAAAGTAAAGAGAACAGGATATAATGGAGGGATGAAGGAGGGTTTGTGGGTCTTAAGTAAGATCGTAATATGGAGCACAGAAAAAGAAAAAGGTAGATGAAAGGGAGAAAGGGGGAATCTGAAAAGTGAGGGAAAAGATGAAGGTAAAACAAGGCAATAATAACAATGAAAAAGCAAAGAAAGTAAGGAAAGAAGGAAAAGGGGAAAGGGGAAAAAGCTTTGTGGGTGTTTAGTAAGATTATAATATTGTGAACAGAAGAAGAAAAAGGCAGATGAAAGGGAGAAAGGGGGAGTCTGAGAAGTGAGGAAAAAGATGAAGGTAAAACATGGCAGCTATAGCAAGGAAAAAGAAAGAAAGTAAGAAAAGAAGGAAAGAGGAAAAACATAACAGGTGAAAAATGTGAAGTTGTGTGAATAAATACATAAGAGAAATATAAGGGCGAGAAAAAAATATGGAAAATCAACGAAAAATATATTACCCGAGGACGAGAAAAATGCAGAATAAAAGAGGACACTGGCATACCCAAATAAAATACATATAAAAAATACAGGGAAGAAGAAAATGATGAGGGAGAAAGGACGTGTAAAAATTTATGTATATATTTAAGGCAAAAACTAGAAACAGAAAACGAAAGGAGAAAAGAGGAAGAGCAGAAAGGAAGAAAAGAAAATGCTTAAATAGAAACATAAAGAGCAGTTAAAGTGATAAATGGATATGATAAGGAATATGTAATGAGAGAGAGAGAGAGAGAGAGAGAGACACGAAAGAGAGAGACACGAAAGAGAGAAACACGAAAGAGAGAAACACGAAAGAGAGAAACAAGAAAGAGAGAAACACGAAAGAGAGAAACACGAGAGAACACGAGACAAACAGACAGACACACAGAAAGAAAAAAAAATGGTGAGTGAGCAAGGGGAAGAAATGGGAGCAAAAGGATTGGACAGAAGGACAGGTGGAAAAAAAAATTGTATATGTTTGGGTAGAGGAAAAAAAATAACATGGGAGAGAAACGGGAAGAGTGGAAGAGACAACGAAGGGGAAGGGACGAGCTGGAAGGGACAAGATGGGAATGGTTTCTAGGGGGGAAGAGAGAGAGAAAACCAAACTAAATAAAAAAAAACGCATGAAAGACGCCGAGGAAAGAAACACAAAAAAAGAGAAAACCGGATAAAGAATACATTGAATCAGACGAAGAAGGAAATAAAACAAAAAACATATATAAAAAAATAATCCACGTAAGCCAGGCAATAGGAGAGGGAGATCTAAGGGAGAATGAGAAACGAGGAAGATAAACAAAAGATGTCGTTAAAAAAAGAGATAATAGGGAGAGGCAGCGAGAGGCCTTAATGGATATATGTGGTGGGGTAATTTTTGAGCGAAGAGGCAGAAGGAAATATGGAAAACAGAAGATTAAATTAGAGTATTAGATCAGAGAGACGGATTACGTACAGCGACGGGAAGTAAATAAAAAAGGGAGAGAAGAGGAAGACGAGGAGGTAAAAGAGGAGGGTTAGAAGGAAGAGGAAGATGAAGGAGACATATACGAAGAAGAAAAAAAAGATTAAGAAGAGAAATAAATAAAAGAAAGAGGAAAAGGAAAAGAATATGAATAAAAGTAAAAAATGAAGTAGAGGAAGTAGAAATAGATAAAAAAATAAAAAGAGAATAAATAGAAGATGAAAATGATGAAAAAGAAGAAAGTGTGAACAATATTAACAACTAAAGAAGAAGAGGAATAACATCAGTAACACGAAGAAGAACATGAAAAACGAAAAGCAACTTGATAGAGCGAGCGAGGGATTGAGAAAGAAAATAAAAATGAGTCAAACGAGAACAGAAAAGGGCGAAAGAAAGAGCCGGGTCCTTTTATGTGGCAATGCTCTCTCTCTCTCTCTCTCTCTCTCTCTCTCTCTCTCTCTCTCTCTCTCTCTCTCTCTCTCTCTCTCTCTCTCTCTCTCTCTCTCTCTCTCTATCTCTCTCTCTCACTTCAATGTTTTTTAAGTGTGTGGACTGGGACGGAAGGACACACACACACACACACACACACACACACACACACACACACACAAATACGCCCTCTAAATTTTTCATGTGTAGCTCCTTTTCATGTTTACATAAGCGTGGGGTTGTAATATCATGCTTATTCTATGGGGAGGAAAAAGGAGAGGGAGAGGGAGAGATGGAGACGGACTGAGAACGTTCTAGTTTATTTTTCCCCCAGACAGACAGATACAGACAGGTAGACAGACACACAACAAGGCAGAGGGAAGCGTGGATATGGAGTCTCATCTCTGGCAATGTGTAGGATCCTAGAAATGACGGAAAAAAATAAATATACTGAGAGAGATATTTGTGAGCAGATTCCCAAGGGGCGTGTGTATAATCTTGTATACCTTTCCACAGCCACTGCCTCTCGCCCCTCTGTCCTGTTCTTTCCCTTCCTATTTCCTCTTCCTCTTTCTCTCGTTTGGCTGCCCTTGTCCACTTTCCTCTCTCAAGTGTCCAACCGCTCCTTCTTTCCCTCTTCTTTTCCTTTCCTTCCTTTCCTTGTACTATGTCCTTTTTCTGCTTCTCCTTTTTCCTCTTTTTTTGTTTTGTTTTTATCCTTCCCCTACTCCCTCTTTCCTCTGGTCCTGCTCTTTCTTTTTTCCCTTCTTTCCCTCTTTTTGTGTTTGTTATCCTCCTTCGTCTCGCCTATCTCCTGTTCCTCCTCCTTTCCTTCTTTCTTGGTTTTATTCTTACCCATCTGCCTCTCTCCTACGTCCTGGTCCTCCTCGTCCATCTTCCCTTTCTTCTTGCCCTTTTTTCTTGGCTTTGTCCTTACCATCTTTCCTCTTTCCTGTGTCCTATGTCCTGTTCTTCCTCGTATATTTCTTCTTCCCCTCTTTGTTGTTTCTGTTCTTCCCTTCTTTCTTTATCCTATGTCCTGATCCTCCTTCTTCCCCTATTTTTTCACTTCTTTTTTCATTTTTGCCCTTACCGTCCTTCCTCTCTCCTGGGTCCTATTCCTGTTCCTCTTTCTTCTTCCAGTTATTTTTTGTGTTTGTTGTTACCTTCCCTCTCTCCTGTGGCCACCTCCTCCTCCTTCTTCCCCTCTTGTTTTCTCTTTCTCGTTTTTTTTTGCCCTTCCCCTTTCCTTTCCCCTAATATTATTTTCTGCAATTTTCTACTATTTTTTCTACTATTTTTACCATTTTTTTCAACTATTTTTTCCCTCTTTCTCGTTCTATTGTCCTTCCCCTTTCCTTTCCCCTAATATTATTTTCTACAATTTTCTACTATTTTTTCTACTATTTTTACCATTTTTTTCAACCATTTTTTCCCTCTTTCTCGTTCTATTGTCCTTCCCCTTCCTTTCCTCCTACTATCATTTTCTCGTTCTTCCTAGTTTCCCCTGTCCAACTGCTTCTTCTCCCCTTCCCCGTTTCTGTTCCTTTATTTTCGTCCGAGGTATTACAAAACACATGCGTCCGCCCCTCACCCTTCATCATAGAAAATGTAAACATGTTGCCAACTTTCCAAATGTGATTATCAGTAGTAATGACCTACTTTTGCGGGCCTGTCAGTGTTCGATAATGGCAGTGATTTATTGACTGACGGGGAGAGAGAGAGAGAGAGAGAGAGAGAGAGTCATAAGGTTCATGTCCTCTACAAACGACAAACCAATATGCCTCTCTCTCTCTCTCTTATTCACGCACGCGTCCCTCTGCCCTACGAAAAAGAAAAAGCAAAGCAAATATATAGATACCTCCTCCTTACCAAGATGGCGCTAAAGAAATGTTCGACTTGCACAGGAAACTTCTCTGGTCATTTCTTCTCAGGACGATCGACCGTCTGCAAGATCTGCCTGTTGACTCAGCAGATGGAAACGAGACTCCTTCAACAGGACGAAAGGCTAACGGCTGGCGAGAAGAAGATCACCGAACTAACAAGTACTGTTGATACCTTGCAGGAGTTTATCCAGTCCAACATCGTCGCGACTCCTTCAATTGACGCCTCATCACCCTCCTCACCTGCACTCGATGCCCAGCCACCTTCCGAAGAAGGCACGTCACAGGGAACCGGTAGAGCTGACGCTGAATGCTTCACCCCCGTGAGAGGAGGAGCCAGACCCGCCCCTAGAGCCATTTATCCTACTCATTGCTACAACAGATTTGCCATACTGGAGGAGGAGGACGAGGAACAGAGCACCTTCTTGGTCGGTGACTCTATGATTCGCCATCAGGTGGTTGAATTCTGTGGCAGAGTCCCCGTCGTAGGCGTAACTACTGTTATCCTGGAGCTGGTGTTGACGACATCACAGCTGCCCTGGACGAGGTCTCCGCTGAGGCCTCTAATGACTCACTCTTTGTTCTCCACACAGGTACAAACGACGTCACCACGACCCGGTCTGAGGAACTGCTGGACAAGTACCGTAGGCTCATCCAGCAGTATAAGACTAAATCCAATAATATTTTGATTTCAGGAATTCTACCACGGACATGGGATGAGGGCGACTTCTACAGTAAGGCCTTCAGCCTCAACAACCGCCTGCAGACTCTCTGCGGAGAGCTTGACGTCAAATTCTTTAACGCCTGGAACGATTTCTACGGCCAGAGTAGACTTTTCCAAAGGGACGGCATACACCTGTCCCCCATGGGGGCAGCAAGTTTGTGAAGGCTCCTAAAAAACGCCGTACGTACCCCCCGAACAACAAAACACGACTCTCAGCCACGTCCTTCCATCCCGCCCGTGTAAATAGACACCTCACACCGCAACAGACTCGTAACATTGAACCCTCCAGTAACTCTATTACCAAGCTTCAAGATAACCTAAGAGTCCTTAGTTTCAATGCGCGTAGCCTAAGAAACAAATTTGATGAACTGCGATGTCTTGCTCTGACAGAAAACTTTGACGTAATTGCTATAACCGAAACATTTATCGACACCACTAATATTGATTTAAGTTCCGAATACAACATAGATGGCTACAGATTCTTCAACAATGATCGTGTAAACCGTAGAGGGGTGGTGTCGCCCTTTTGTCAAAAGCTACTTGCAACCTACTGACAAAACACCAAGAAACAGTAACGTTGAACATTTGTGCGTGCGAGTAAACATTGCAAAAGTCAATTTAAATATATCTGTCACTTACAGGCCTCCGGGGCAATCACTTGATGGCGATCTTGAAATGTACAGCGTCTTAAGGCAGTCACTTAATAACAGCGACTCACTGATACTAGGAGACTTTAACCTCCCCATATCGACTGGGCGACACTGTCGGGTACAGAAGGTGAGTCCCATAGAATGATCAATTTCTAGAGGAAAATTATCTAAGCCAAATGGTTTCTGAACCAACTCGACAAAATAACATACTTGACCTTGTTATAGCGACCCAAGATAACCTAGTCAGTAATGTCACGGTAGGAGAACACCTCGGTTCCTGCGATCATAAACTAGTGCGCGTTGACATTAGAGCTCAAACATCGGTGACTGAAAATAAAGTTAAGGTGCCCAATTTCAAAAGAGCCAACTTCGTAGAAATCCGACGAAAACTAATAGATATGCAACTATCAGATGACGGCAATGCAGAGGACGCCTGGCTAAACTTTAAAAATCACTTACTCACTCAGCAGGACACATTTGTCCCCTTGTGCGAGAAGCGAATTAACACTAATAAAAGTCCCCCTTGGTTTAATAGCGAGATTAAACACTCAGTCAAGGAGAAAATTGTCTTACAGGTTAAAGAAAGACCAAAGCACGCCCGAAAACATTAGACTTTACAATGATGCAAGGCGACGAGTAAAAAGATTAGTGCATCAGGCAAAGCGTAGATATGAAGAAAATATTGCAGCCAACTGTAAAAATAATCCGAAATCCTTCTTCAGTTACATAAACAACAGAAAGGCGATCAGAAGTGGAATTGGACCTTTAATAAACAGCGACGGTGCACTAGTGACTGACAGCCAACACGTTGCAAACCTATTAAATAATTACTTTTCCTCGGTGTTTAATAATAACAGTCCTCCCACCACCACCACCAACACCAGTACTAATGTAAATCCCGAGCATGCATTGTCTAACTTTGAAATAAAACCCGATGAAGTCCTTAAAGCCCTCAAATCACTTAAAACAAATAAAAGTCCTGGACCTGATAAAGTATATCCAACTCTGCTGAAAGAAACAAAGAGCGAAATACTCTCCTCCCTCACAACCGTATTCAATATGTCCTTGCGACAAGGCATTGTCCCTTCAGATTGGAAAAAGGCTAACGTGACACCGATTTTTAAGAAAGGAGACAAAAAAAGTACCAGGTAATTACAGGCCCATTAGTCTAACTTCGGTTGTAGGTAAGCTACTTGAGGGCATAATTAGAGACAAAATTGTGAGTTACCTTGAAAGCCACTCATTAATTGGGGACTCACAACATGGCTTCCGAAACAAAAGATCCTGCCTATCAAATCTATTAACCTTTTATAACGACCTCTTCACTGTTTATGACGTAACCAAATCACTGGACGTAGTCTATCTTGATTTCCAGAAAGCGTTTGATAAAGTCCCGCATCATAAATTACTTTACAAATTAAAACAAATAGGTATTGACGGTCAGGTAAACCAATGGATCGCGAATTGGTTGAGCAACAGACAACAAAGAGTAGTGATTGACGGATTTAACTCAGAGTGGGCGCCTGTCACTAGTGGCGTCCCTCAGGGCTCGGTTCTTGGCCCAGTGCTCTTCATTATTTACATCAACGACGTGGATGTTGGACTCAATAACCGCATTAGTAAATTTGCAGACGACACAAAGATTGGTAACTCGGTTCTCACTGACGAAGACAGGCAAAGCCTCCAAGAGGATTTGCACAAAATTTCATCTTGGTCGGATAGATGGGAGATGCCCTTTAACGTAGACAAGTGCCAGGTCCTTCAAGTTGGAACGAGGAATAAAAAGTTTGATTACGAAATGCGCGGCGTTAAACTCAAAAGCGTTCAATGCGTCAAGGACTTGGGGTTCAAAATCGCGTCAAACCTCAAATTCTCACAGCAATGCATCGATGCAGCAAATAAAGCGAACAGAATGTTGGGCTTCATTAAAAGAAACTTTTAATTTAAGAATAAAGATGTAATACTCCCGCTCTACAACAGTTTAGTCAGACCCCACTTGGAATATGCGGTACAGTGTTGGTCTCCTCACCATGCAAAGGATATTGCTAAATTAGAAGGTGTTCAGCGTCGGGCAACGAAAATTATCCCTTCCTTGCGCAACAAATCCTACGAAGAAAGGCTTTCTACCCTTAACATGTTCTCTCTTGAGAAACGTCGCCTCCGAGGAAAACTGATCGAATGTTTTAAAATACTTAATGGTTTCACGAATGTAGACAGATCAACATTGTTTATGATCGATGACACTTTGCGCACGAGGAACAATGGCGTAAAACTCAGATGTATACAAGTAAATTCAGACTGCACCAAATTTTTCTTCACCAACGTTGTAGTGCGAGAATGGAATAAGCTCCCATCATCAGTGGTCCAGTGTAACACGATTGACTCCTTCAAAAATAAGCTCGACCGTCACTTCCTTCAACTTAATATCAACTAGAGTAGAAATGCAACGTTTTGGAGTCTTCTGATTAATGTAAAATCACTTAGGTTTAAGGACAGACCACCAAGTCTGGACCATGGGGTCTGTGTGGTCTGATTTTCTATGTAAATCTATGTAAATCTCTCTCTCTCTCTCTCTCTCTCTCTCTCTCTCTCTCTCTCTCTCTCTCTCTCTCTCTCTCTCTCTCTCTCTCTCTCTCTCTCTCTCTCTCTCGCCCCTCGCTGCCCCTCAATCAACTTAACAGTACCAGACTTTATCATACTAGTTCCCCCCTAACACGCGAACAAACAGAAAACGGGGGAACATCAAAGAAAAATGGAACTCGCGTCACCACATAACTGTTTGCACAAGTCTGTCATGTAAATAAAATAAATACAAGACTCTGCTGCGGTACTTCAAGGAAAACATGTTACCCCACCAAAGGCAAGGAAGCGAACTGGAGTGAGGGAGAAAAGGAAATACAAATACAAACGCGAATGATCTCGGTTTGTGGGTGAAAGTAATAAGGAACGTGTTGGGATTTGATTAAAGTGCAAACCTAACTCATGTACTTTCCTTGAATCAAAAGCGGGCGTTGCTGACAAAGGAGAAAGCGAAACACTACCCGAGAAGAGAAAAGAAAGGAAGAAAGGTAAAAGGAAGCAAAGGAGGATTCACGGATTAAGAAAGAAACGAAAGAAAAAGAAATACGGTTGAGAGATTGCGTGTGTGTGTGAGCTTTGTGCGTGTGTGTGTGTGTGTGTGTGTGTGTGTGTGTGTGTTTGTGTGTGTGTCTGGGAGAAAGGGAGCAACGAACGAGAAACTTTTGTTCTTGCCTCCGTATTCACACTACACACAAAAAAGCAAAAGAAAAAAGAAAACAGGAGTGAGGAAATGAAAGAAAACGAGAGATGAGATAAAGCGAGGGAAAAAAAACAATGCGAAGAAAACGTAAGAGCAGGGTAATCGGATAAAACATTCGTGCTTCTGCGAAATCGCGGTCTCTCGCCTTTCTTCGTCTTTTCTCCATCGAGGCAAAAGGAGAAAAAATAAAATGGACGCGTTCACACACACACACACACACACACACACACACACACACACACACACACACACACACACACACAGAGACGCCTAATCCTTCACATTCACGACTCAGGATTAGGAAGTCATTTTAATATCTTTCTTCTCACCTCCCAATCATCATCATCATCTTTACGATACCAATGGGAAGGCGAGGGACCGTCCTACTAAAGGGGTGATCAAAGGTCTTCCCTATAATGGCCTTACACGCCCTTACAAGCCCTTTATCCGCCGCCCTTTAACAGGAGGACAAAGATAGAGGGTGACGGGTGTACAGTCCTGCCTCTGATCAGTAATACATTATAATTTCTCCTTTTATCAATTTGCTTCTTGTGTATTTCTCGTCTTTCTAAACTTTATCACTTCCTCTTCTCCTTCTCTTAATTTATCTCTCACTCGGTCTTCTCAACTCTTGTCATATATCTTTTCTTCCCTTGCTCCTGTTTCCATCTTTCATCAGCTTTTCCTCACTTCCTTTTTGCTTATTTTTCTTTCTCTCCTGTTTCTACCTCCTAGCCCTACCATTTCCCTCCTCTCCTTTCCTTCTTTTTCTCCTCTTCTTTCTTCCCTCTTATCATCACTTTTCCTTCCATTTCTTTTCTCTCCACGTCCTTCTTCTCTCCCTATCGTTCTCTTACATTTTATCACCATCCTTCCTTAACTTTTCTTTACTCTCCTCTTTCTTTTCGTCTTCCTTTCAACACCTGTTCATCTGTCCCTTGCTTACCTCCCTTCCTTTATCTCTTTCTCTTCCATTTTCAGTCTTTATCATTCTACTCCCTCCGCTATTTTTCATTTTCTCTCCTCGCTTTTTCACCTTAACCTCCATCCTGTGTCCTTCCCTCTCTCAACACAGCATCCATAACCTCGGACTTTTCCTCCCACTTTCTCTCCCTTCTCTCCTCCTCTCTTGCTCTCAACCCTGACCATCCTCCATCCACTTCTCCCTGCACTCACTCCCTCATCCCTCCATTCACCCATCCATCCTCTATCGCGGCCGCTGCGTGGAGGTAAAATAGAAAATAGAAAGAAAGCGAGAGAGGGAGAAAAGACGAGGTAGATTTTACCATACTGAAAATTGGAATTCCTTGCTTGTATAAAGTCTCTGAAGTCCTCTTTTCGTCGGCGCTGGAAAACAAGAAGTGAATATAACCAAGCGGACGAAGGGAGATGGAAAAGAGAGAGAGAGAGAGAGAGAGAGAGAGAGAGAGAGAGAGAGAGAGAGAGAGAGAGAGAGAGAGAGAGAGAGAGAGAGAGAGAGAGAAGGTGGAAAAAAAAGAAAACGAGACAGAAAACGAGCGAGTCTCCATCACTTTGTCACCGCGTCAAAAAATCAAAGCTAATTTCCCGGGTACCATGAATGAAAGAAAACGGGAAAAAAAAATATCCCGGGGAAACTACGAAACGCTCTTTTGCTTCAGGGAATTTTTTTTAATATGGTCGTATTTTTATATACACGAGGTCTTTTATCTTATCTATATCTTTTTTTCGGTGGCGGCCGGTGCTGCTGGTAACAGATAAATTACCCACGCCCGCCGCCACCCACGCCACGCCCACACCCACGCCCCGCCCTGAGGTGACCGAGGAAGAGGACACCATCACCGGGACAGCACGCAACGCTTCCACAGGTGACCACGCATGCGCAGACGAGGCTTCTAGGACCGACTGCTCAACCACCACCACCTCCACCACCACCACCACTACTACAGCGACATCGACCACTGTTAATCAAGGATGGGATACGGATTCTTATTTTTTTCACGTTAATCTTCATAGAGTCATAGAGCGCATTCAAAATAAAAATAAAATAGAAGGGATAAAAGGGATAAAATTATAACTTATTCAAAGCAAAAGCATAAGAAAAGGAAAGGATGAAACTAAGCGTCTTTTTTAATGAATAAGGAAAAAGAAAATATAATGAAAAGAATGAAGAATAATCAAACTAATTCATGGCAAAAGAAAAAAAAAAGGAAAGGTTAAAATTAAGCGTCTCTTCAATATATAAAAATGAAAAAAAAAATGCTGAAAAGAATGAAGAAAAATATTAAAACTAAACTACAAGGCAAAAGCAAAAAAATATGAGCTTGAAATTAAGTGTCTCTTTAATATATCGAGGAAAAATAATGGCCACTCTTTTACTACACAATTAATAACTTCACAATATTAATTACTTTTTTAACGATTCTAATTTCCGATATGGCAGTGGTATGGCAAAACATTTAATTAAAGCGGAAAGCGGGTGGCGGAAACACTGCCATTATACACAGAATCGGAGGCTCACGGACACTAATTAATCATCCATTAGGCGAATCCCTCCGCCTCGAGACCCGCCCCTTCAACACCCCGGCGAGGCTCCACCAAGACGCCGCATCTTCCTCCCCGCCGCATAAAACACTCGGGAGGGCAAATACAACTCACTATCAACGGTCTTAGCACGCTCCTCGCCCCTGCACCTTCCGCCTCTTAAATAATTCCTACCAAACGTTCAATGACGGTCCTACAGTGTTCACAAATGTGCTTATGTCGTTATATTCGTAAGGGACGCAGTAGTGTTGTGGCTTAAGGGAGTAAATTCATTGTGTAAACTCGAATTCACCTCTTTTTGCGTTCTGTCCGTCTGTTGTTTTAATACCAAAGTGCTCAACTCATACCCTCAGAGGCCCGATTTTGTCATGGCTGAGGGAAATTAACTCATTATACGTGTTCGAGCTCGATTTGTTTTCACTCTGTTCTTCCAATGTCATACGTATGGTTACAACTAACTGTCAGCACATACATACGTTTTGTTTTACTTTTACATGACGTTCGACTGCGTGGCTGAAGCTGAAAGCGGCATACTCTTTAAACGGATTCAAACTCGCTTTAACCTTCACTTGGCTATAGATATTAGAGTTGGAAAGATATTAGATTTCCCTCCTGTGCTGAGAGGGCAATAGGAGTTGGCAGGCTGAGTGAATGAGCAGGATGTTATTTAAACGAGCAGGGTGCGTAGCTGGGAAAGTACAACCAATGCGGCCATCACTTGCCCGGGGAGGGGATCGAACTCCAGACATGTCGACCTAAATCCCAAGCCACTGTACCTACCAGACCTCTGAGGCCCCCAACGCTTCTCCTCGGAAAAAAAGATCAAGACAACTAGACACAGTAAAGAAAAATACAGAAAATCGATGTGTTCTCTTCGTAGCTGGCATTAAAAGCGTGCCTAGTGCCCGAGAGAAGCTAAAAAAGAGAACGTCGCAAAAAGAACGAATCACTGAATTTTACTGAAAACAGAGAAGAGAATCGACTTGGGGGTGGCGACCAATTGAACTGAGACGCAAGAAACACGAGTGGAGAATTGTTTTAAAACCTTTGCCCCGCCTGGACACGACACTCCCTGCCCCTAGAGGCTCGGCGCGTCGTGTCCAGCCGAGGCTTTTGCGGTAAACACGACCTGAGGGGAGCCGGGCGAGGGGCGGCGAGGTCAGGTGTGAGGTCAGGTACAGGTAAGGTCCAGGGCTGGGCTGGGGGCAGGTGAAAGGTTGTTCATTTAGCAAGGTTACACGCAATGGTTACAAGGCGGCATTGCGGACAGAAAGAAAAAAATAACAAGAGAGAACAAGAAAGTGTCTGTTAAGGTTTAGCTTGGTTATTGGCGTTCTTTCCGTTGCGTCAGAGTGGAGGAAGAAGCTTGAGAACACTGACAACATGATGGGTGATATGAAGAACGTCCTGAGGTGATTTATGAGGTGAGGGGAGTGAGGTGTTAACGCAAAGTCACTCTCCACAGGATTAATTAAGGGATTATTGCGTGGTACTCTCTCAATCCTGATTCTCCACACACAGGCAAAGCAAGTCATTTCGTAACCGTGCTGAGGACAGAGTGAAGGCAGCAAGATAAGGGGATGACATGGAAGTGACTGTTAAGCTTCCACTCTGTATATTAATCCTCTTTTCGTGCCCTGAGTAATAAAAGAGGAAACAGAACACAAGAAATTATAGATGACACGAACTTGGCTTTTTCAGTGAAGTTAAATTCAGTCTCACTTCCCGGTCATAAAGATGGTTATTAATTTTTTTTCTCTCTTACTAACTTCTTTTTCATTACGTTAAGGTGGGGAAAAAAGTTGAATAAAACAATGAAGCTTTAATAGATGGCACGAACTTTTTGAACTTTTTTTTCTGAACTGACGTCCCTTTCCCTGCCAGGTTGATTGTCAGGTAAAACAACACCGACAGAGAAAATAAAAAGAAACAAAAACCCACGCTAAAACAAGGAGAATGATTTTAACACTATTAGAGGTGAAAACGTTGCCTCTTGTCCCATTCTCGTCTTATAAACGTCAAGGGTGAGATAGGAACGTTACATAAAAAAAAAAAAAACTGTATGGTCAGATAAAACAACACCGACAGAGAAAATAAAAAGAAATAAAAACCCACGCTAAAACAAGGAGAATGATTTTAACACTATTAGAGGTGAAAACGTTGCCTCTCTTCCCATTCTCGTCTTATAAACGTCAAGGGTGAGATAGGAACGTTACATAAAAAAAAAAAAATGGATGGTCAGATAAAACAACACCGACAAAGTAAAAAAAAAAAAAAAAGTGAAAACAAACTCTAAAAAAGGAGAATGATTTTAACACTATTAGAGGTGAAAACGTTGCCTCTTGTCCCATTCTCGTCTTATAAACGTCAAGGGTAGATAGGAACGTTACATAAAAAAACTGGATGGCCAGATAAAACAACACAGACAAAGTAAAAAAAACAGAATTAAAAGCAAACTCTAAAACCAGGAGAATGATTTTAACCCAACTATTAGGGGCGTAAGCGTTGCCTCTCGTCCCATTCTCGTCTTATAAACGTCAAGGGGGAGATAGGAACGTTACATAAAAAAAAAACTGGAACAACCCAACGACTCCTAAAACGGCTTGAGCATAACCATTTAAGTTCCCCCTGGTGACGTGGTTTATGTCCGCCCGTCAGGTTAAAAGTCACGCCGGAGGGCCATAAAATAACATTACGACGGATGAAGTGGCACACGCTAATTGCATACCTGACATTTCTATACAGCAATTAGGTTATACAGCACAAATACATCGTTGCTCTTGTATCGCTTCGGGCCTGTGTCGGGATGCGAGTTATCACGCTTTATGGAGGTGAAAATATCTCATCAGCGACGGATAATAACAATGAGAAATATGTAAGTTAATAAGTGTTTAGAAATGTGCAATAACATTAGTAATAATAATATGAATGGTAATAATAGCGAATGAAGGAGAAAATACCTCATCAGCGACGGAGAAGAGCAATGAAAAAATAAGTTAATAATTGTTTGGGAATGAATAATAATAATAATAATAATATAAATGGTAATAATAACAAATTGAGTAAACAAGCAACATATCATAACGCTTTATTGAGGAGAAAATAAATACTTCATCAGCAAAGAAAATTAACAATGAGAAAAAAAAGTTAGTAATTGTTGAGGAATGAACAATAACTATATTAACAACCTCTTTGGATTCTTTTAAGGAGCAGCAAGTAGCGGGCTTTTTTTTATTATTGTTTCCTTTTTTTGTGCCCATGAGTTGTCTCCTTTGTTGTAAAAAAAAAATTAATATAAAGAGTAATGATAACAAATGGAGGCAACAAATACAGACCAAGAGATCATATTTAATTTACTCCGCCGTTGAGCAATTAGCCGCTGTGTAAAGTCTTCATAATTCGTATCATAAATTACATATCTCGTTGTTATTCGGTTCACGGCGGCGGCGGCGGCGAAGCAAAATATAAAAAAAAAAGGACCCGTTCAAATATAAATGCTGTTTCCGCCGCCGTGATCAAATATCAGAGAGCGAGCGCCGATTTTACGTTAGTCGACAGGAAGCGAGCCGGCGACTTTTATTATTAATTTATTTATATATCTCGCTTTCGCTAAACGTTCGTGGGTATTATTTATTGAAGGATGCATGAATTCTTTTTCCATGACGATCCGGAGAGGGAGAAATATACTTAATTGTTCCTTCTTCTTTTAATTTTGCGGATGTTTGTTTTATTAATTAATCTATATGTTCGTTATGAGATTTTTTTTCTCCGTTCATCTCGACCGTAGCATTCCTTTGTTGTAAGTTTACCGATACTCATATATACACACGCAAATACATATGCACACATACATAGTTTTCCGACACAAACATATATTCACGCCCACGTACACACACATAATATATACGCCTCCCTTACATTCATACATTCAAACACACAACACATAGTTTTCCGACACACAAACATATATTCACGCCCACGTACACACACATATATACGCCTCCCTTACATTCACACATTCAAACACACAACACAGTTTTCCGACACACAAACATATATTCACGCCCACGTACACACACATATATACCCCTCCCTTACATTCATACATTCAAACTCACAACACAGTTTTCCGACACACAAACATATATTCATACCCACGTACACACACATATATACCCCTCCCTTACATTCACACATTCAAACACACAACACATAGTTTTCCTACGCACAAACATATATTCACGCCCACGTACACACACATATATGTCCCTCCCTTACATTCACACATTCAAACACACAACACATAGTTTTCCGACACACAAACATATATTCACGCCCACGTACACACACATATATGCCCCTCCCTTACATTCACACATTCAAACACACAACACATAGTTTTCCTACACACAAACATATATTCACGCCCACGTACACACACATATATGCCCCTCCCTTACATTCATACATTCAAACACACAACATTTTTCAGCTGTAACGCAAAGACAACAAAACAGTACAAAACCTAACAAAGTGTTCCACGTTTTTTAAAGCAAACCCATTTGACATAATGTTGCAAGGGATAAAAAGGATAAAAAACAACAAAACATGAACAAATCTGTATGTAAACCATTAGAATAGATGGTTTTACCGAGAGGAACAAAAAAACTCGGCAGAATATAAGAAAAAAAGTAAATCACAAAAGTAAAAAAAAGTAAGCCAAATTGAAAATCGAAAACAGGAACAAAGGAAAGGCATAAAGAAGAGAAACAAAGACAAGAAAAGGTGAAGGTGGTGATGATGGTGAAGGAAAAAGTAGCCACATTCAGCATTACGTTTAGTGGGGAAGAAGTGGAAGACGCGTTTGAAACCAGTAAAAAGGTGGTGATGGTGGTGACGGTGGTAGTGGTGGTGGTGGTAAGTTGAGTCTGCCGGTCTACCCAAACCAAAAACAGCGTTACCAGATTATCGTACCCAGAACACTTCATTTATCGGTTTCAGACCCCAAAAACTATCGTACCAACACAAACACCGCCATACCGTTAAAGCTACTGTCGAAACTGTTAATTACTGATGGATTTCGGCAATAGTTACGGGGCAGAAATCTGGAAATAAAGTGTTCTGAGTAAGACAGTCTAGTAGCGCGGGGCAAGAAGGAAGGCCAATTCGCATGACGTTTGAGCTGGTTTGAACGCCGCTCGTCCCTTTGCCGCGCGTGCTAACATCTGAGGACGAGGCTTATGCACTACTAACGCCGGTAACTGCTTCTCTATGGTGTTCAGAGAGCCAATAGCGGCAAAGGACGGCCGTGTTTGCTCTCCTAACCTGACCCTGATTGGATGCTGGGTCTTAAGTGTTTATCCTGAACTAACACGCGTCGATGCTAAACCTTTCCTGATTATGTGTGTGTGTGTGTGTGTGTGTGTGTGTGTGTGTGTGTTTTGCAATTAACAATTTTTTTCGGTGTGAGCAGGATTTCATTAACCATTTTCTTCCTTACTGACGCATTTTCCCGTTTTCTGTGTCCTTTTCTTTTTATCAGAGTTAAGACCTTTATTTTTTTACCTGTCCATGATCACTCCTCCCTCAGCTTTCCATTTGTCAAGGTGAATTTTCTCTCAGCTTAATGAATCTCTGTGCGCTGGGAGGTTATTATGATCTCCCCCTGAGCAGCACTGTTTTTTTCCCCTCGAGGCTCACACACTTAATAGATATTTTCCCCCGACAGGTTAGTCATTACACACGCCGTAATTACTCGAGACAAAGAACAGGCAATTTTCCACGGAGCTGCAATCAAAATGAACTCTTATATCTGCAGGATTTACCCGATGAATCAAAGTTATTGCTCGGCCTAAATCAACTACCTTTCTTTTTTTTTTTTTTTTGGCGTGATGTATACAAGAGCATTTTCCACCTTCCTACAATTACATCCCCACATTAGCGATGATTTAGGGCTCATTAAATCTTGCCAGGACCTGCGCGCCACTTCGTATGATGCACATTCGAATTACAAACAACACGCTGGGTAATTAAGACGCAGCAGTGGTTCTTGGTTCAACGGGGCCTGGGTAGAGAGGCGAAGAGTGAGGGGGGAAGGGAGAAGGAGCGAGGGGAGGTAAGGAAGGAAGGGAGGGAAGAGTAGAGTGTAATAAGAAGCAGAGGGAAGGGTAGAGATGAAGCGGTCGAGGGTTTGTTCACTAAGAAGACGAGGGAAAAAAAGATAAAAAGAAGAAAAACAAAGAAACACTGGTAGGTCTGCAAAGGGCAAGTCTGGAGAAGGAGTTATTATGGAAAGGAGAGTAAGAGCAAGGAGCGATGGTAGAAGAGAGGGAATGGGCAGGCGATGAGTTACTTAGGAAAGGAGGAAGAAGTAGAAAAAGGAACATAATTAGGTGAGAACAGACAGGTACATGCAGAAATAGGGGTCGTGAAATGGAAAAGGGGAGACTACCAAGAAAGAGAAAAAGAGGAAATGAGTGAAAACTATTATACGACAGCGGTGGGAGAAAAGAATTAAGCCTAAGAAAAGAGGCAAGAGAAAATAACTAACTTTGGTAGATAAGGGAGGAGAAGGGGGATGGAAAACTCTAATAAAGGATTGAAAAGGGAATAGAAAAGGAATAAACTTTGCTAGATAGGGGACATAAAAGGGACATGGAAGGCTCTAATGAAAGACTGAGAAGAAAAATAAATAGAAAAGAATATAAACTTGATAGATAGAAGGAAGAAAAGAGGCTCGGATGGCTCTACTAAGGAAATGAGAGGAGAAAAAACACAAGTAGATAGAGAGGAGGAAAAATAGAGACAAGGATGGCTCTACTATGGAAATGAGAGGAGAAAAAACACAAGTAGATAGAGAGAAGGAAAAGTGGAGACAAGAATGGCTCTACTATGGAAATGAGAGGAGAAAAAACACAAGTAGATAGGGAGAAGGAAAAATAGAGACAAGGATGGCTCTACTAAGGAATTGAGAGAAGAAAGACCACAAGTAGATAGGGAGGACGTTACGGTAGTCCATCACGACGACAAGAGGCAAATGAGTTGGCCGTGGAGAAGGTCTCGTTGGTGGGGAAAGGAGGCAAGTGAGGGCGGCCCGCGGCAAGACGGGGCGCGAGAGGCCGAGGGACAGCGATGGTAATGGTGTGGAAAGTGTGTCGGGGTGAGGACGGCAGCAGGAGACAAATGAAGGCGAAGAGAAATAACCGTGCGGAAAGTGAGAAAGTGGGAATTGGTCAAGAGGAGGAATTCGGTCAAGGAGAAAGTGGAGAACTAGCGGACATTATGAGGACTTGAAGTGTAAGCGATAGTTGGGTGCTAGACAAATGAAGGTGAAGAGGAAGAGCTGTGCGGAAAGTGAGAAAGTGGGAAGTGGTCAAGAGGAGGAACTCGGTCAAGAAGAAAGTGAGAAATAGCGGACATTATGAGGACTTGAAGTGTAAGCGATAGTTAGCTGCTAGACAAATGAAGGTGAAGAGGAAGAGCTGTGCGAAAAGTGAGAAAGTGGGAATTGGTCAGGAGGAGGAATTCGGTCAAGGAGAAAGTGAGAAATAGCGGACATTATGAGGACTTGAAGTGTGAGTGATAGTTAGCCTGGAAAGGGCAGTGAGAAAAAAAAAAAATCGAAGAGCGAGAGATACAAAAACCAACCTCTGTGGAAAGTGAAAAATGAGGAAAAGGTCAAGAAGATGGAACATACTTGAAAGTGAAGCAGAAACAACAACAAAAAAACATAATAAACGGTATAATGACGATTCGCTGCGATAATGAAAGGGGACAGTGAAAGAAACAAATGAAGATGAGAGAAACTTACCTGTAGGAACTGAGAACAGGTGATAAAAGGTAAGGAAAAGGGCCAGCAGAAACAACAACAGCAACAACAAAAAAATACTACCACCCCCCAAAGGAAAGAAAAAAAAAATAGCGAAGCCTCCAATATGAAAACAACCGAGAATATAACAGGAAAAAGGAGATAAGACACTAAACAAAATAATTCACCCCGACCTGACAACACCTGGAGGACGCGAGAGGAAATTTTCTGCAGGAAGGAAGAAGCAGTCGGTATATATTATTAGACCTGAGGGGAGAGAAGAAGCAGATTGTGTATATATAAGAGATAAAAAAAATCATGCGAGAAGCGAACCTGGAGGAGAGGAAGGATGAGGAAAGGCAGAAGAAGAGGAAGAGGAAGAGGAACAAAGGTGGTACATAATATATCTGGGAAGGAGGGAGGAAGGAAGACTAGGAAAGACGCGGAGTAGAAGGAGGAGGAGGAGGAGGAGGAATAGGAGGAGGAAGAGGAAGAGAAGGAGGAGGAGGAGAAGAGGAGGAACAGAGGTGGTGCATAATAGACCTGGGAAGGATGGGAGGAAGGAAGACTTGGAAGAAACGCGGAGGAGGAGGAATAGGAGGAGGAAGAGGAAAAGAAGGAGAAGAAGAAGAGCAACGTAGGTGGTACATAATAGACCTGGGAAGGATGGAAGGAAGGAAGACTTGGAAGAAACGCAGAGGAGGAGGAGGAGGAGGAGGAGGAAGAGAAGGAGGAGAAGAAACCCACCATTTACGAAAGCGTACAAAATAAAACAAGTAAGGATGAAGAAAAGAAAGAGAGAAACACGAAAAGAAACATGGAAACGTACTTGCATTAGGTCCCAGGGAGAGTAAACTGAAAAAAAAAAAGAGAAGAAAAGAGAAAAGTAAATGAGAAAATGTAGCCGTGAGGACAGGGGAGAAGAAAACAAACTTAGAAATATTTAATCAACGAAAAGGAAGTGGGAGAAAACACGAAAGACGAGAGGAACGAGATGCGAATAGGAAATGAAGAGGAGGAGGAAGAGGAGGGGGAGGAGGGGGAGGGGGAAGAGAGGAGGAGAAAGAGCAGGACTAAGACCAGGAGCAGAAACAGAAGTAAGAGGAGGAAGGGTAGGAGGAAGAAGCTGATTAGAACGACGAGGAGCAGAAAAAGAAGGAGGAGGAGGAGGAGGAGGAGGAAGAAGCTGATTAGAACGACGAGGAGGAGGATGAGAAATGCCATTTAGCTCAGCGTTCCACTGTTTTCCTACCTTCCCTTCCCTTCCTAATACCTACCCAGCCATTTCTCTCTTTTTTCCACTCCTTGCTACATTCTTTTCCTTTTCTTTCCCTTTCCTTGGCTCCCATCCCGCCCTTCCCTTCTTCCTTTCATCTTCTCTCCTTTCTTCTCCCACACCATAACTCCTTTCCTCCTCTTCCTAACACTCCTTACCCTATCCTTTTCCCTCCCTTTCATCTTCTTTTCCTAACACTTCCCATTTTTTCCTCCTCTTTCCCTCACCTACCTTGCCCTCCTTAACACTCTCTCTCTTTTATCACCCCCTCCTCTCCTTACCTTCTTCCCTCCTTTCCAATCTTCCCTTTGTCTCCTCTCCGCCTCCCCTCCTCTCGGCTCCCCCAAAACACAAATACTGCCACACCAGGCCCCGTCCAATTAGTGGAATCCTGTTGGTGCCGTGGAAAGAAGGGTCTCTGGCCAACAAGGGCGCGACTCAGCGACACCGCGGAAACAAACAAGCCTCGCATCCTGCCCCGACCCGCCTGGCCCTCTCAAAATATCCTTCGTAGTCGTAGGATTGTGTCTGGCTCGCGCGCATCACTCTTGCTCGCCTGCTCTTTCTCTCAGTTCGTTCTGGTCTTTTTTTTTTCATCTTTCTTTCTCGTTTCGTATTTTCGTTACTTCTCTCTCTCTCTCGTTGTATTTTGTGTATTGCTATGTTTCTCTCTTTGTTTGGTTGTTTTTGTTCACGGGTATTTTTTTCTGTATTTTTTTGTATGTGTTTGATTTTCATTTTTCTTTCTTCTTCTTCCGTGTTCAGTCGCTTGTTTGTTCTCTCTTTCTTTCTATTTATATTTCTCGTTGTCGCTGTTCTCCAATTTCTCTTTAACTTTACTTTATATCTTGTTCTTCGTGTTGTCATTCTTGTTTTCTTACGCCTTGTTTATCTTCGTTTTCTTTTTCTTTACCTCCTCCTCCTCCTCCTCCTCCTCCTTCTGCTCCTTCCAGCATTTCGCCTCTTACTCAGGATATCTTCTCGCTCCGAAGGATAAGTCAGATGTTGAGATGGTAAGATCCTTAGTGTGATCCTACTTGTATGCTGCTAGCCTTCCGCATCCCCTCTCTTCCTCCTTTTCTCTATTTTCTTCTTGTTACATTATTTTCTTCTTTTCTTTCGTCTTTCCTTGGCTCCCATTAATTCCTTCCTTCCCTTCATCTTTTTTCCATCCTTTCATCTCCCCTCACCTTTTTCCCTTCTTTCTCTTCCTAACTAACTAACTAACAAACTAACTCTCTCTCTCTCTCTCTCTCTCTCTCTCTCTCTCTCTCTCTCTCTCTCTCTCTCTCTCTCTCTCTCGACACAATCCGCCTCCATAAACTCCCTCACCGCACATATATTTTTCCCTGACCTCTACACACTCCTGCTCCTCCCTTCCCAGTGCTACTAAAATATACAACTTGTGATTCCCCGGCCCTCCCCGTTAGCAGCCGGCTGTTCTAATTCTTCCGAGGCTTGATAATAGAGCTCCGGGCGTGGTAGTGGATAAACTGGGGCATAATTATCGAGGTTAGTTTATTTGTGAAGTTTTCTCTCGTTTTTATAGACTTGTTCAGGGGTAACTTTAGGAATTATTAAGGTCTATGTGAGGGAAGAGGGGGCGAGGTAATGGAATTTGTAAGGCTAAGTGCATTGTTTTGGTCACGATAGATGAAAGGAAGGGGATTGGAGTGTGTGTGTGTGTGTGTGTGTGTGTGTGTGTGTGTGTGTGTGTGTGATTGAGCTACATGTACATTCCTGGACTGGGCTAGTAGTTCATATGTACCCGGGTTTATTAGCTCGAATTTTATCATTTTTATTTTTGATTGACTTTTCATCTGAGCAGGAGTTTCGCCACCGGTCTCTTTCCTTCTCATTTTGACTAAGGTTCACATTTTCATTTCGAGACACTGACAACAGGTGTGAAAAACTGATGAGCTATATTTGGGCATATTTTTACCCTTCCTTCGGATTCAAATTACTCCCTTTTGCCAACATTAATTAACATATTTTTCGAGGTGTGTGTGGGGGGTGGGGGGTGGGGTTGACCTAGGTAAGGATGAAAGGGAATATTACATGGAGACTGTGTGTGTGTGTGTGGGGGGGGGGGGGGGGTTGGTATTAAGACGCAGCGAAAGGGACGAAGGGGAGAGAGTGAGGAAGAGGAAGAGAGGAAGATATAGGAGGAGGAATGGGAAGGGGAAGGGAAGTAGGGCCCGGTGGTGTGTGTGTGTGTGTGTGTGTGTGTGTGTGTGTGTGTGTGTGTGTGTGTGTGCGTGTGCGTGTGCGTGTGAGGTTAAAGGACATTCCTACCTAAATCATGACATCAAAGCTCAGGTTCAGAATCCTCCCCGTCAGCTGCGTGATCTTTTAAAACACATCAGCATACTCTCTGACGCTATGCAAACTCGGTTCATGCATTTTTAACGGCGAGTATGTAAACACTCAAGCACTTTTTCTCATCGTATCAGATTTATTCTTCGCTTAGGAAACAGAGTAATGAGAAGTGTGAGGAAATGAACGATGATAGAAGAAGAATATAATTTTTGGTGGCATGCAGCGATGAAAGAATAGAATAGTGTAAAAGAAACATAGATAAATGAATAAAAGATTGGCGTGAGAAATATTTAGATAGATACAGAAAGAGATACAGAGAGAACGTTGAGAATTATAAGTGAAGGATGAGCGGAGATTAGAGAGACAAAAATTCACTTGACTCATACCGAATTGTCCTTTGCATTTAACTTCCTCACGCAAATGTAAAGTGAAGAAGAAAGGAAAGCGTATCAGAAGGAGAATTAGTGAGTGAGAGGACTGAAGGAGGACGACACACACACACACACACACGAGGACGAGGACGAGGAGGAGAAGAATGACAGAATAACATGAAAAAGGAGTGTTAGTGAGCTGACTGAGGCTCGGAAGTGGAATCAGGACGGAGTCAGATTAGGATCGCAACGGAAAAAAAAAGTTAAACGATATCTATACTAGGTCTGCCATGGTGAAATGACATGTGGGAGACAGGATGAATATTGACGATGTTATCAGGAGAAAAGCAAAGCGTAAAAACAGAGAGGAAGTTAAGGTCGATAACGTTGCTAAGGTGACCAGACATGTTTGACCCCGAGTGAATATTGATGCTGGAAGGAAAACAACGGTGGGAATAACAGGAAAGGAAATGTGTTTGAAAATACTGCCATTTAAATCCAGACGTGAGAGGTCGGGTGTTATGTCGGTGCTGAAAAAAAAATAATGAAAGATGAAATAGCGCACTTTTTTTTTTTGTTTCTAGATGTTTTTTTTTTCCGTCCCTTGAGCTGCATCCTTTACTTGAAAAAAAAACATTGGGTGAGTCTGACCTCTCAAAACAACTATTACAAGAGACGAGGGTGAGATAAGGTCAAGTTGAGGTCAAACACTATAGCTTCGCGTGGCCTCGGTGCTCATCTCCGTTGCATTGACCCTTGAACTCATCACAAATCTTAAGGTGTAAAAAAGTCTTGGTTTCCTTAATTATTCACTTTTCATCTCGCTGGGAGTGGCGCCGTGGGTGTTTTTTTTTTTCATTTTTCCCCGAGGTCACGTTTCTTTTTTCTTCCTTTTTATTTACGGTGAGACACTAATAAAGAAAGATAAATTGTTGAGTTATATTTCTCTACATATTGTTTTTCACGATGCTCCATTTTTTTGTCATATTTTTCTTATTTCCGGGAAGTTGTTGCTGCCCTCCCACCAACATTAATTAATATATTTTTTTTTTCGAGGTGTGTGAAGGTGAGGTGAGGTGAGGTGAGGTGAGGTGAGGTGAGGTGAGGTGAAGAAAAAGGGGGAAGAGAAAAAGGAGAAAGTTAGGGAGGGAAAAAAAGGAGGAGGATGAGTTCAGACTCTCTCTCTCTCTCTCTCTCTCTCTCTCTCTCACACACACACACACACACACACACACACACACACACACACAGTTTCCTCTCCTTGCAATCCGATTATCTTCTTTATTCGCCTTTTGTCCTAACCACATAACAGTGTCAAGCCTTTTCTTTTAATCGTGTCAGTCATCCGCCGTCTTTTACATTCCGCTCTTAATCCTCGTCGTATCATGCCCAGATAGACACCAAGAGGATTTATATAAGAAACGGATAAAGAAGTTAACACGCTTTTCTCACCCTCTTTGTGACGCACGCCGGCGGAAAACAGAGAGAAAGAGCGGGAAGGGACGGAGGAAAAGAGTGGGATATGGTTGAGAGAGGAAGGAAAGGTGAAACAAACATAAGGAAAAGAGGAGAAGGGCGAGGATTGAAAAAGAAAAGGGCATGAAGGAGGAATGAGAGTGAGAGGGAAGAGTGACAAGAAGGGAAAAGAAGAAACGACAGGTGTGGGCTTCCAAAACATTCTGATCACTTTTAATTAGCGAAGGAGGTTGTTGTATGGATGCCCTTACAGCTCTCTTTGGTTCTGCCTGGCTTCTAATCTAGTGACGCAGAAAATACATGAAAAGAACATATCAAAGGGTGTAGTGATGATGTAGCTTCGTGCCTGTGTTTTTGTAGCTTTAACTTTTAGATCATATTTACTAACTTAATTTTTATTTGACGTGTGGTGGTAAAAAGTATATGTTTGTCTGTATGTCCGTTTGTCTCTCTTGATTTTTTTTTTATAGTTAACTCCCTCTGCACACACACACGCACACACTCTACACCCAACCTCCCCACACACATACCTCCCCCCCCCCCCTCTCACACACACACAGACTAACACACTAATTCTAACACACACATTTTTTACAGTGCTTTTCATCCCCTGTCAACACAAAGAAGTCAGTTACACAAGTTTGCCGCGGTACAAACACTCAAAGAAAGACAAAAAGGAAAACACGTCGCAGGGTACTAAAGTTAGGTAGTCTTTTATTAGGGAATCACAGCCAAGGGAACCATAATATAGATAGATAGATAGATAGATAGATAGATAGGGATATAGAGAGAGAGAGAGAGAGAGAGAGAGAGAGAGAGAGAGAGAGAGAGTGCGTCAGATGTGCGGTCAGTATTGGAATGTCATTTTCTAGTAGCAGTGTGTGTGTGTGTGTGTGTGTGTGTGTGTGTGTGTGTGTGTGTGTGTGTGTGTGTGTGTGTGTGTGTGTGTGTGTGTGTGTGTGTGTGTGTTTGCTTGATCGAGATACTGAAGGTTATGAAGAGAACATGGCAGTAATGCTGATGGAGGTGAAGGTGGTGGAGGTGATGGTGGTGGTGGTAGTTGTGGTGATAGTGGTGATGGTGGTGATGGTGGTGATGGTGATAGTGGTAGGGAAGAATAACCGAGAAAAATATCTTAGTAGTGGAGTCACGACCTGGACACACACACACACACACACACACACACACACCTCCTGCCCCTCCCACACAGTAACCCTATTTGAAGGAAGTTATGATGGTCTTCAGATTTCGGGAAACAATGTCAACTCGACTAACTTTCGCCCTCTTTTTTTCCCATTTTCTTTCACCTACGCCCTGCCACACCTTCCACGCCCCCTTCCTTCCCCATCTTCCTTTACACCCTTTCCCTAATCTTCCCTCCCAATGATCGCCTCACGACCTTTCCCTCCCCACCTTCCTTTACACCCCTTTCCTCACCGTCCCTCCCAACGATCCTCTCACGACCTTTCCCTCCTCACCTTACGTTACACCACTTTCCTCCCTTTTCCTCCCCAACTCCCCTTACGCCCTTTCCATTATTACCTTTCTTTACACCCCTTCCCTCCCTTTCCCTACTCCTCACACATCCACACCCCCTTCTACTCCCTCAACGCCCTCCCACACCGCTTCCCTCCTCCTTCCACGTCTTCCCACGCCCCCTCCCTCCCTCGACGCCTTCTCACGCCCTCCACACAGTGCCCCAAGCGTGGATTCTCAACGCACCTGAGATCTACGTGCACCGCGGCTCACCCATCAACCTCACCTGTGTTGTGACCCACGGCACGGAGCGGCCTGTCTTCATCTACTGGTATCACCACGACAAGGTGAGTGACATTTAAAGGGTGACTCGTCTGCCTGATTACACATTCCGTTAATCTCTCAGTCCGGGATGATTGGTCTTCTCTCTCTTTTTTATTTTTTTCCGGTTCGAGTATTTCGCTTTCTCGTGTGATATCTGTGAGCTTTTTTTGGGGTCTGAATATATCCTTAACTTGACTCTTATTTTCTAGATCAAGCACTTTCATATTTTATATTTTATTTATCTTTTTTTTTATCTTTTGTCATAGTCCTTATTTTCTCATATCTTGTAATCAGAATTTTATCATATCTTATTTCAGTATATTTTCTTCACATTCGTAATCCAGGTTCGTTTAATACACAGCTTTGTGGGACGACTTTTCCTTTCACGCTCCCTATTTCTCGTTAACCTACTTTACCAAACTCTACATCAAAGACAGTTTTGAGTGCTCCCCTTACATAGGTAATGAATATTTATTTATAGCCCAACAACCTTTTCATGATTCCCAACCTGAGTAACTAATTTCACTAACAGCCTCTAGACCAGCGTTGCCAAATTATCGTACTCAGCGCATTGCATTTTCCTAGTTTCTGAGCGATAACTCTAGCAACAAAGAGCGAAAACCATCACTATTTAACAGTTTCAACGATAACTTTAATTTTCTATCGTTGTTTGTGTGGTTACGACGGTCGTGGAGCCTAAAAATGATAAATGCAATGCTCAGAGTACGACAATTTGGCAACGCTGCAGTCTATACACTATGAGGGGAATGGGAACGGCGGCCGGCTATATGTGTCTGAGAGGGATGAAAAATATAATAGTGAATAGGTGTGTCTCTCTTTAACCTGGTAGCTGCAGGGATCATGTTTCTTAAAGGCCCATCTAAGCGAATTAATGAGAAAAAAATCATCTCTCACGCAAACCATTTCATAATATATATATCAAAGCATTTGTGATCAGTTTATGCATCATCTAGTTTTGGGGTTTTAAATCATGGTAAAAATTTGGCCAGTCGCTGATACCAGGTTAAAGCGATAAATAATAAGCAAACTCACACACACACACACACACACACACACACACACACACACACACACACACACACACACACACACACACACACACACACACACAAGAATAATGGAAAAGGTGATCACACGAAAGGTCAAGTTTGAAACACACAGACAGACAAATAGACAGAAATACAGACAGAGACAGACAGAGAGCCCTTATGAGTCGCCAGTGCTCCAGGTGACGGTCCCTTTACGGTCACAATTAGACATCTTCAAACTTTCTTTCATCAGGGACACACGAATTCCTTCTTTGTGACGTCCGTTCCTTATTCGCTCTCTCTGTTTGGCGTTCTCAACTTTTTTTCCTCGTTTTTCTTTTGTTTCGTTCATTATTGTGTCAAAGTTCTTAATGTGGTGCGCTTCTTTTTCTGATTTGATTGCCTTTCTTTTTTACCCCCGATTTCTTTTTATATTTTGTTTTCTCTACCTTATGAAAAAGCGAGCTGGTGAAAGAGAGAAAGAGAAAATGACCTCAGGCTGTCCACACTTTTACACACGTATATTTTTTTCATTAAACCAAAAATGCCATTTAAAATCACGCAAAAAACATTTCAACAGGTCAGGAATATGAAGCCGGTCCGGGTCCGCCCTTGATTTTTTGTTTTTAAGTATGCAGTAAAATATAATAAAAAAAAAACTGGATAAAAAGCGACGAAAAAATATAGATGATTATGCAACGAAAATGAGTTGAAGGACGCTAGGACTGAATAAATGAAGTGTGTGTGTGTGTGTGTGTGTGTGTGTGTGTGTGTGTGTGTGTGTGTGTGTGTGTGTGTTTGCCAAGTCGTAGTTTACAGGATTTGACTCATGGTAGTATTGTCCTTCCTGCACATCTAAACTTATCCAATTTATCCTTGAACTCGTGTGTGTGTGTGTGTGTGTGTGCGTGTGTGTGTGTGTGCGTGTGCGTGTGTGTGTGTGTGTGTGTGAGTGTGTGTGTGTGTGTGTGTGTGTTTTGGCAACATTAGATAAGACTCATTACGAAACACACACACACACACACTCGTCATTAGGGATAAAGGAGAAAACTAAGCATAACCACGAATCATTAATCAAATAAATGTCCTAATTTGAAATGTGGACGCGTTCCATTTTCTTCCTTTCCTAATGATTTAGTCTTCTTTCGTAGTCCATCGTTTGGTTCCAGGTGATTAATGAACGAGAGGTATTTCTCTCTTTTCTTCGCTCATCGGTGTGGGGGAATATCTTAAAACACTTCCTTGTGCCCTGAATTAAAGTGATTGATTCTCGCGACCTAAAAAACAGCTTACGAATGATGGATTGATAATGAGAAAATATATATGACCTTTTAAAACATTCTTCTATGAACTATATACTCTCTCGTGTCACAAATGCGTAGTTTCATCTTTCTTCCATCCCAGTGTCTTTAATAACCCCATGTTCGTCCCATCATTCTTAACTAGCCTCCTCCCAGCCCTCATTCCCTTTCAATACCGTAAATCGCGTTATCCACAAGATTCTGCTCATCGTCCTTTCCCTTCCTCCTCCCACGTCCTTGCCTTCTCACTACGATATACTGACATTTATTCCTCTCTCTCTCTCTCTCTCTCTCTCTCTCTCTCTCTCTCTCTCTCTCTCTCTCTCTCTCTCTCTCCACCTTCCCATCCCACCTGCCTGCTCTCACCTTACCTCTCCATGTTGTTACGCGTCCCTCACCCCAGCAGTGTCTTAATCTGTCTCTCTCTCCCGCAGGTGATAGACTACGAGGGCCGGGGGGGCGTGAGGGTGCACACGCAAACAGGGCGAGACACCGTGAGCCACCTGCTCGTGAAGGAGGCGGGCCCAGGTGACACCGGCCGATACACCTGCAGTCCATCCAACGGGGAGCCGGCCACGGTGATGCTGCACGTGCTGAATGGTGAGTGTTGTGAGCGTTGTACGAGTGGTGGTGAGCTGGTGAAGGTGAGGGAGGATGGAAGGAGACAGATGAAAGGAGAGATGAAGAGAA
>NW_026111841.1:162500-182500 GCF_024679095.1 Eriocheir sinensis | reverse complement strand
TGTTCGTGTGTGTGTGTGTGTGTGTGTGTGTGTGTGTGTGTGTGTGTGTGTGTGTGTGTGTGTGTGTGTGTGTGTGTGTGTGTGTGTGTGTGTGTGTGTGTGTGTGACAAAACTCTTCACTATATATCTGAATCTGCAACTCGGAATTTATCTCTTTACATTATTCCGCCCCATTAATTAATTTTAGCTTCAATCGTTTGTTTTTAAAGCAGTATGAATCAGTTAATAACATTCATAAGCAACAGGAACGATGTAACCAATTTCCTCTTATTAACACGATTTATATACCTCTTTTTTTATAGCAATGAATACCAAACTTTTCTCATGCAATGTTAACTGTTTTTATTTTATCTACCATGTATTCGCTTTTATGTTTATCTTTCATTATTCCCAAGTATCTTTTTTTCTTTCAATTCGTCCCTTCTAACCTTGGCCCAGTGATCCTGTTCTTTTCTCGTTTTTCCTTTTACGACATCATCTTTTTTTTTTCAGGCTTCACCTTTATGTATGCCATTCCGCGTCCTCGTCCTCCTGCACTGTTCCCTTTCCTCCGTCCTTCCCTGTCCTCCCGCATCGACAGTCCCCCTTTACAATTCACGTCTCGCCTCACCGCCTCTTCTCTCCCCTCCCCCACAGGAGAGCACCAAGCCGCCATGCAGACTAACAGGGGCACAACGCTGCTGGTGGGACCTGGCGGCGATCTGGGGGTCTTACTGCTGTCACTGTCGCTTCTACATGGGCTTCAGCGTCTCCAAATCAAGCGTTTGTAACACATCAACGCCCATCACGACTACAGGAGCAAGTAGAGCCCGTCTGTCTCACCCAGTCACTTGGAGGACACCGTTACGTGTATGTGATGTTTGTTATGGGGGTACATACGGTAAAACGGTGTGCTTCGTTCTCAGACACTAACACACAAGCCGCAGAGCGTCCCTGAGTCCAAAGAGAAGGATGGAAAGCCTCTATGCCACGCCCACAGCTAACTGAGTAAGCCACGGCCGCGCTAAGCCAGGTAAACGGCACTCGTGTGATTCCGGACCAGGCTGGCGGGTGGGTAAGGCATCACGCAGTCCTCGAAAAGCCTCTTTCCCGCTCTGAGACCCTGAGAGCCGCCGCCAGCCGCCCCTCGTGAGGTGGTGATGGAACAGCTGTAGGAGGAGCAGAAGGATGAGAGGAGGAGCAAAAGGAGAAGGGAGAGGATGAGGAGCATGAGGTGGAGGGGGAGGGGGAGGAGGAGAACGAAGTTGAGATTTCCATCATCCTACAAGCAGTTAGCTAAAAGGTTCTCCAGATGTTGTGAATAGTCTGTTTTCAGTGTGTGTGTGTATGTGTGTGTGTGTGTGTGTGTGTGTGTGTGTGTGTGTGTGTGTGTGTGTGTGTGTGTGTGTGTTTAAGAGGAGAGGAGAGGGAAGAAAAGGAAAAAAATTAGAAGCATTCTCCTCAGAACATTCTAAGAAACTTGACGATGCAGCCTTGGGGAGGAGGAGGTGGAGGTGGAGGAGAAGGAGGAGGAGGAGGTGGAGGAGGAGGAGGAGGAGGAGGAGAAGGCGGGCGGAAGAGAAGAATAATTAGTAGGAGGAGGAGGAGCAGGAGAAGGAGGTCAACGATGGAAGAGAAGGAAGAGGACAAGAAAGTCGGAGAATGACTGGTCGAACTGGAGGAGAAGGAAGAAGTGGAAAAGAAGGAGAATGACTGGTCGAACTGGAGGAGAAGGACGAAGTGGAAAAGAAGGAGAATGACTGGTCGAACTGGAGGAGAAGGACGAAGTGGAAAAGAAGGAGAATGACTGGTCGAACTGGAGGAGAAGGAAGAAGTGGAAAAGAAGGAGAATGACTGGTCGAACTGGAGGAGAAGGAAGAAGTGGAAAAGAAGGAGAATGACTGGTCGAACTGGAGGAGAAGCAAGAAGTGGAAAAGAAGGAGAATGAGTCTACGGAGGAGGAAGAGGTCGAGAGAGCGAGCTCCGGAAAGAATTGTTAATCTTGTTAACTGGAGACAGCCGAGTTAATGGGGAAGTTAGCGGAGGCCGGAAAAGTGATCAAGACTGACGGCTGGAATCTCGCTTCGCTGATAGAAAAAGAAAAAAACTTCCTAAACTACCAATACACTGGATCAAGAAAAATCGCCACGAGTCTATGATGACCTTGACTCAATTTGTCCTTTTACTCTTTAAAAGCGAAAGAAACAGCGCAATTAGAGACCTTCCTACGTGATGCTGGCCCTTCAATGGATGCATTTTTCAATCGGCCAATTTTACTTCACCTCTCAAGGGCAGTTAAGACAGGTGTGTTTATTAAAAGAAACCTCAAGGTGGACCGTTTCCAGCATCAAAAGAACGATGACGCTTCTTATCGACTATCGCCTAATTGCCACCCAATCAACCTTCTGGCGGACAAATGCCGCGGGGAGCACTGCAGGAGATTCAAAGGATTAAAAGTGTGCGAGTGTGCGAGCGGGGAAGGAGATGGCTGGAGGGAGATCTCTTCTGCTTTACCCTCTTTTCCTGTCCCTCAATTTTTCTCTTTCTCTGATTACCGTGGCCTTGACTTTGAGGACCTCTTCAAGACGTTCGCCAAAGGAAGGAACAAGAGCAGGGATACGCCCAGAAGGCAGGCTGGGACGGAAACAAGCCCTCGCCAGGACGTTGTTTCTCGGCGCATCGACTGACTTCGCTTTCCGTTGCCAGGTTGTAAGGGCCAGAGGGAGTGTGTCCAAGGCCGTGTCTACGATAATCCCGGGAAACTGATGGGGCAAGGCTCTGTGCGATTCTAGCGATTAAGACTTTGCATGGTGGGGTGGCTGTCTACGCCTCGGCTTGTCCGGCATGGGCGTGTTCCTCTTGGATGGACTCGGCTCAGTTCTCGAATCGACTTAGCTTCTTCCAGTTCAGGTTGGTTCGGTTAGGCTTGGCTCGTCTCGGCTCGGCTCTGTTAACATGGTCAGACGAAGGGAAGGCAAAATCAGGCCATCGGAAGGATCCAGTATTTGAAGCTTTCGGTGGACTGACACAAAGCGTTCATATATACAAATGTTAGCAAACACGCGTACAAATACTGGTGTGGCCTTGACTATTGCTGGAAGCGTGTTCGTATGTATATACATATATGAGTCGAGGCGAGCGTCAGACAAATACAGCGCGCCTCACGATAACCAATTTCTGTGTCTGTGTGTGTTTGTGAAATGTGGAGCTGCAAGTTTTTATTTCTCTCTTGTTTTGGGGAACGCCAATGCTACGAGGTGCCTAAAGTGGCCTGCCTTGTCTGCCCTGTCTGAGCCTCGGGTGTTGGCTGCGTGCAGGGAGAAAGGACTAAAAAGTGACGTCTATTTACTGAAGTGACTTAGAACTGACGTGGCTTGGCTTGAAGGGAAGTGTACGTACTGAAGTGACGGTGCGTGAAGGGACTTAAGCCGGGCGTGAAGTGGCTTGGCGTAAGAACAAGTGTCGAGGTTACGTAGTGAAGTGGAGGTGTGTGAAAACTTAAGAGGCGTTGGAGAAAAAAAAGTGTGTCGGGTTTGTAGCGATGTGAAGGTGTGTGAAAACTTTAAAGGTGTGTGAAAAAGAAAACAAAACAGTGCCGAAATGACGTATCGTTGTGAAGTGTGGAAATCTTGGAGGTATGGTTTGGGGCGTGTGTAAAGGCAAAACAAAAAGTGTCGAGTTGGAACTATAGTGAAGTGTCTGTCAGGTGAAGTGAAGGTCAGGAGGAGCGGCTAACCAAGACATGCTGGACAAGAGAAAGACATCTAGTGAAGTGATTTTGATACCATTGACCACTTCAGGAAAATATACATAAGCCTGATCAATGGGTTCTCTATATACCACGGGGTCGAGTATGTGGAATTTGGGTCTGGCTACACAGCATACTAATAGATAAACTCAATGTGACGGTGATTCTCAAACGTGACGGTGCTGCGGGCTAACACCACCGTCACATCCTCCTGCGCAAGAGACGGACTAACTTAACTTACTCATCACATCACTGTAAATATTGTCTTCGATGCCAAAAAAGAGAGAGGAACCTTATCAGAAAACTATGTACATATATATAGGAAAAAGGAGAGAGGACTTCCTATACATTATTACTCACGAACAGCTAAACAATATATATTCTAGTTCACTATATTCTGATTTATGTATGAGTGTATGGGCGAGTCTTGTACATACGTATACCACGGTAGGAAATATGTATGTATGTATGTATGCCCATCCCATTTTTCCTCCCATTCTCTCTCTTCCTCCCCCTGCTCTACCCTTCTATCCATTCTGTCCTACCTACCCCATCCGCCCCCCGCGCCCTTATCACTTTCACTCCCTCCCTTACCCATGTTTCATTTCACAGTGATAACGAATGACACTAAAACGGACATAAAATAATATAAAATCAGAAACTGGTACACATTTGACTGCGCTAGAACAACAGGATTTATGGTTTATGGCCCCGCGTGTGTGTTTGTGCTTGTGTTTGTGTGTGTGTGTGTTTGTGTGCGAGTGTTTGTGTGTGTATCATCGCTGCTCATCCGACGCATATACAGGTGAGACCGCATACCGTTGGGGAAGGTGTATACAGGTGTGATTAGGGCAGGTGAGAGTGTAGGTGTGCTTCGGGCAGGTGCGTGGTTTCTTTAACTTAACCGTCACTCCATCTGTTTCCATCTTCGCCTCCCCTCTCTGATCTGTTCCCCCGTCTCGTCCTCGCCACACCTTTTGCGCCAGAAGAAAGCAAGCTGTACATGCAATGCCGCTGTGTCCGCCATGCTCACGCTGCACAGCCTCTCATTCTGCCCCCCTCCTTTCCACCTTGTTCTACCTGTACCAACTTGCTCCCATGCCCCCCTTCCTACCGATCGTCCCCCTCGCAGCCCCTGTCTCCTCTACGGATATCCTGCTCCTCTCCTTCTCCCCCCCCTCTCTGAATCTCCCTTCCCTCCATCTTTCTCTTCTCTCTCCCCCTCTGCCCTCTCTCTCCTGCCACTCTCACGCGCTCCCTCGCTCCCTACAGCCGCTATTGGTTCCGTAAATTGCATGGCCACCATAAATAACGTCAGTATCACACACCACATTGCCACCTACAGCCGCAACACTCACACACACACACACACACACACACACACACACACACACACACACACACACACACACACACACCGGCGCCTCTCAGAAAGGGGTCAGAGGGGGTAGTGCATGTAGCTCCCAGGGGAACAATTGCGCCTGAAAACAAACCAGCGCTGCCTGCGTCTGGCGGCCTGCGGCTCCGAGGGTTTGGCAGCGTGAGGGATTGATCGATGGGGCTGACAGGAAGGATCGGTGAGAGGGAGGTGGAAGAGGGGGGCCTGTGTGAAGAGAGGGAGGTGGAGGAAAAGTAACTACATAAAGGGACAAAGGTGGAAGAAAGGTGGCTTCATCAAGGAAAGAAGGTGGAAGAGAGGTAGGAACATGGAGAGAGTGGGAAGGAAGAGGAATATAAATGATTGGTGGGAGGGAGGTGGAAGAGAAGTAGGAGCATGAAGAAAGAGTGGGAAGGAAAGGTAATAGAGGTGAATGATGGGAGGGAGGTGGAAGAGAGGTAGGAACATGAAGAGAGAGAGAGGGAGGGAAGGAAGAGGAATAGAGGCGAATGAAGGGAGGTGGAAGAGAGGAGCCACATAATGGAAAGGAAGTGGAAGTGTTATCCTTGAAGAACCCGAACAGAGGGAACTAAAGGGAGGGGCTAGAGAGAGGGACTGACCAAACGAAGGCTGAAGAATGAAAGCTACAAGGGGCTGGAGGCGGTGACCATCAGAGAGAGAGAGGAGAACCCAACAGAAGCGTAAGAAGACGGGCGATATCAAGCAGTTTTCGGAAAAGGGTTGAAAAAGACGAAGGTGAACAGAGTGGTTGAAGGGAATGTGCTACAGAGCTCTAGGGGTTTATGAATGTGGATGGGAATAAAATATGGTGATGGTGGGGGCGGGTGAATGAATATCTCCGGGGAAAATTTGATCCCGAGGGTGCATATAAAGAGCTTCATTGTAAAGTGCGCACGGTTGGTAAAGTTTCCTTCCTGCCCCCATCAATACAGTTTAAGTTATTTTCTTTATGTTTTAAGTGTTGCGATATACATTGTTTGGTTATGGTTTGTATCTATCTATCTATCTATCTATCTATCTATCCACCTGTCTATCTGTCTATCTATTTATCTATCTATCTATCTAGTTCTGTAAATCTATCTAGTTTAAGTTCTTTTTTGTTTTAAATTCTGCGATATACACTGTTTTGCAAGTTTTTTTTATTTCTCTCCATTTATCTTTCCACCTATCTATCTATCCATCTATCTGTCTAGGTAACAAAAAAAATCAGACTATCTATCTAGTTTAAGTTCTCTTTTTTTGTTGTTTTAATATCTGCGATATACATAGTTTTGCAAGTTTTTTTTATTATTTATCTCTCCATATATCTTTCCATGTGTCTATCTAACCATCTATCTATCTATGTGACAAAAAAGGTCAGACGGTAAAAAGGAGAAAAGGTCAGACGGTAAAAAGGAGAAAAGGTCAGACGGTAAATAGGTAAAAAGGACAGATGGTAAAGAGGTAAAAAGGTCAGACGGTAAAAAAGGAAAAAAAAGTCAGACGGTAAAAAGGAAAAAAGGTCAGACGGTAAATAGGTAAAAAGGTCAGACGGTAAAAAGGTCAGACGGTAAATATGTAAAAAAGATCAGACGGTAAAAAGTTCAGACGGTAAAAAGGTCAGACGGTAAATAGGCAAAAAAGTCAAACGGTAAATAGATAAAAAAGGTCAGGCGTTAAAAAGGTCAGACGGTAAAATCGACATGGGAGCAAAAATAACCTCGGCCCCGTCAACGAAGGTGCGATTGAGAAACGAAACGAAGTCCTAAGAAAGTAAAATTACCTCATTCCTTCCGCCATTCACTGATGCGAGTCAATCTTAAGAAATCTCAACATCTTTAGGTCTTCAATTTGCCACGCGAATGAAAATTATACGCATAGAAGAGTAATTCGTATGTTGCCGTGCACAGAGCGAGAGGGAAAATGAGAGCGGTACATTTTTACTCTTATGTAGTTGTTCATATATTTGATGCACTGTTGAAATAAGTACAGAGGTAAATATGAGTCATAGGAAGTACTCAAGGCTTTCAACTGTACTTTTCAGAGCGCGAGGCTTCATTAGGAAAGTAAATGCGCGTAAAGTTGAAAGAAACGATCCATTCACCCTCAGGACGGCTTCAATTCAAATGTTCATTGCCATTATTTATTCATTTTTTTAATTATTTACTTTTTTACAGCAAAGGAAACAGCTCAGGGGCAAAAAAAAAAAAAAAAAAAAAAAAACGAGACAATGATGAAAAAAGCCCGCTACTCACTGCTCCTATAAAAATAATTAATATAGAAGTTGAGAGTTAATATATATACAGACTTTAGAATAATAATGTTAATATTTTTTCAGCAACTTACTTTTTCGTAGCGTTAATAGACCTTTCAAAAATCATGTTAATATTTTTCGACAACTTTCCCGTTTCCAGCACTTCGTAACACACTAATGAGTTTCATTTTTCCGTTCTTCAGCGATTTTCTTTTTAAACAACCTTGTGAGAATTCATGTTTTTTTTTTATGGAATGCTTACTTTCATATCTAGGTGCTACATTACTTGCCAACACTAATAATCACTATGGCTGCTTATTCTTCGCTTTTCGTTAATCTCTTTTATCATATGGAAAACAACCTGTCATATTATTAACTGAATTAGATTTCGTTATAATTTATCAACACTTAACGTCACGGTCATATTCCCTTCCCTGCGTCCCTAGATAGATTCGAACCCTTGGACCCTTATTAGGAGTCCAGGTGTGTGAGAGCAGGTAAACGGGGGAGGGGGGAGGCAGTATGGAGGGGGAGGGGGAGGGTGTATGTGGTGGTGGGGGTAAAAGGTGAGCGTTCCCTGCCCTTCACTTCTAGGTTCGTCCCCCTTCGGTGTGTGTGTGTGTGTGTGTGTGTGTGTGTGTGTGTGTGTGTGTGTGTGTGTGTGTGTGTGTGTGTGTGTGTGTGTGTGTGTGTGTGTGTGTGTGTGTTTTCTTTGCCAGGAGTGTTTTTTTGTGTGTGTGTTTGTGTGGAGACTCTTGTGTTTTCTTTCGTTTTACTCTCCTTCCAGTATACTGATGAATTTTCTTTTCTTTTTAATTTTCTTTCCTTTTGAAGTTTGTCATTGCATGTTCATTATGTGTGTGTCTCTCTCTCTCTCTCTCTCTCTCTCTCTCTCTCTCTCTCTATGTCATCTATTTTTCTTTTTTGTTAAGCCTTAGTTTACGTTTTCTAATCATGTTTAGGTTGTATTTCCTGTGTGTTTGTGTGTGTGTGTGTGTGTGTGTGTGTGTGTGTGTGTGTGTACGTACCAACTAATATTACCACCACCCCCAACCCCACTACCACCCCACCACCACTCCCACTCCTCTGCCTTATGCTGACACTAACTCGTTTACGCCCCCTTAACAGTGGGGCCTCGGAGGTAAACATATAGCCGGGCTCCCTCCTATTGTTGTCGATGGTGAGGGGATGAAAGGCGGCGATGAGAGGGTTGGCGGGTAAAGGAAAGGGTGGGAAGGGACGCAGAGAGGAAGGGAAGGGATGGAGGCGAGGGAAGATGTGGGAAAGGGACGCGGTGAGGCCGAGGGAAGGGATGTAGGCGAGGGAAGGGAAAGGGAGGGGAAAGGGAAGGTGTTGGAAAGGGACGCGGTGAGGCCGAGGGAAAGGATGGAGGCGAGGGAAGGGAGAGTTAGGAGAAAGGGAAGGTGTTGGAAAGGGACGCGGTGAGGACGGGGAAAGGGATGGAGGTTAGATAAGGGACAGGAATTGAGGGTAGTGTGCGGGAGGATAAGAGGAAGGGGTAGGAAGGGAGGAGAAGGGGAAGAGGTGAAAAGGGACGCTTTGAGGATGGGGAACGGGTGAAGGTTAGAGAAGGGAAGGGAATTGAGAGCAGTAGTTAGGAAGGATAAGGGGAAAGGAAGGAGAAGGATAGTGATAGAGAGGGATGGTGTGAAGGGAAGGGAGTTGAGGGACCACTAGCAAAGAAGAAGGGAAAAGAGGAGATGAATGGACGGTGAAGGGTGGTGATAGTGGATGAGATTGAGAGAAGGGAAGGGAAAGGGGAAGAGAGGGGAAGAGAGTGAAAAGAAAAACGGAGAGAAATGAGAATGGAGAGCATGTGGATGAGAGAGAATGAGAGAACGTTTGAGAGGAGAAGGGAGCAAATGACAACGCAGATTAAACAAACGCGAGAAAAAAACTGAATAAAAAATAAATAAACGCTAGAAAAAAAAAGCTTTAAGATACTCTCCGCGAACCTAATAATCTGAGACGATCGAGCTAATGGCAGGTATTGGGACTTGAGAGGCGTTTAATTTAGATTCGTCATCCTCCTCGGTTTCGCAAATACAGCATTACTGATTGGGAGAGGAGAAGGAGGAGGAGGAGGAGGAGGAGGAGGAGGACGAACACGAGGAGAAGGACGAAGATGACAAGGAAGAAGAGACCAAGAAACAGGATGAGGACAAGGTTAAGGATGAGAATGAGGATGAGTAACGGGCTTTTTTTTTCATTATTGTTTCCTTTTTTTTTTGCCCTTGAACTGTCTCCTTTGGTGTAAAAAAAAATGGAGGAGGAGGAGAGTGAGTGAGGAGGAGAACAAGCATGAGATGGTGTGTTGTCGGTATGCTGGCAAAGGTTACATTAACACCTCCTTATTGCAAGCTTTAATACTTTCCCAACACATACACAGCGTCGGGCGGGTGAAGGGGGAGGGCGGGAGCATCGTGAAGGGCCGCGGTGCCACATACAGCACAAACTTTGGGTCTAAGCGGCACTACGTTAAGGGAATGACGCTCTTTCAGGGGGTGCTTCGGGCGAGTCCGCGGCGGCCGTACGAGGGTTTTAATAGTTTGAAGGACGGCTGCAAGTCTATAATTGTACCTTGAGGGATGTTTTGCCGGCCAGGTAAAGGTTAAATGGAGCGGACTGACGGACTAAAACAGAGTAAATAAATAAATGCTCGGAGAAGAAGAAACTTTACTTTAAACTTAAAATATGTGACAAACAAGGACTTTCTCTTCACTTAAAAAAAATTACAGACATCCAGGAAACGCACAAATAATTTAATAAGCATCATACCCGTGGGAAAAAAATACCAGACTGATTAAATTTCTGGAATGATCTGTAGTTTGCCTAGTTTTCGTATATTCTTATCAATTAGGTTCTGGTAACAATAAGAAGCGTAGCAGCAAAAAGATTTATGAGGGCGAGAAACGCTTATAAGATGGCGAGGTCAATAATAATGGGCTTAAGAGGAAAAAATCTAACCACATCTTTCTACGTTTAGTGCCTACAATAATATTTTTTTTTGGTGTTACACAAATAAAAAAAATAACGTCGTATACGCTTTCCACTTCGACATTTTTTTCTTGTAGTATCTTAGCGATTTTAATTTGTATAGTCGAGATCATTTAAGTTAGTCCGTTGCATTTCATCGTTATTTAATGCTTTCAATCCTCTCTACTCGGTATGCTCGCCCATCACAGTTATCACCTCCGTCACCTGCGACTTCCCTGGTGTGTATTTGTGTATTTGTGTGTGGATATACGAATGTGCGTGTGTGTGAATGTGTGTGTGAATGTGTGTGTGTGAATGTGTGTGTGAATGTGTGTGTGTGAATGTGTGTGTGTGAATGTGTGTGTGAGTGTGTGTGTGTGAATGTGTGTGTTTGTGGAGGGTGACATCAAAGAGCAATGGACAGATCTCACATCGATTCCCCTACAGGTCGCTAAAGGCATTATCGCACAAATACGCTCCAGGTACACTCTCACAAGGCCGTCACCGAAATAGCGGGATAACAGGCGCCACACGCAACGACTCCCACACTAGCATTCAGACACGGGAACTGACACTGATACTAAAGACCATGATGAAAATGTATCTGCAATGCTCTTTGATGACACATATTTAGTACCTGAGATCGTAAGAGAAAACTACACCAACTACTCGAAAAAAATGGAAATAATAGTTGTAAGTACTTCATTCCAATAGCTTGTGTTTAGAAAAAGGAGGAAACTAAGAAACAGGAGCATCAATTACACAAAAAAAATCTAATTGTGAGTTTTTGTTATGGACTTGATGACTTCTTTAGTGATTTTAAGAGAACTGTACCAAATACCTGAAGAAATTTTAAGTTATGGGTTTAAATGACTTGATTTTGGTAGTCTTTAGTTAATATGGGTGTATGGGTGATTGAGAGACAACTGTACCACCTACCTGAAGATGTGAAAGTTATGAGTGTAATAGCATTTTGAGAGCCCTTCTTTAGTAACATATGGAAAGGAAGAGAATCCTGCATCATCTCAATTTCACCGTGTACTCAAGCCCCCAAAAGTATCGGTGCAGATGGTGAACGACTCTCGAAACGATAGCTCGTGAAACGCCGCACTCTCACGTCAAGATGTCGCTGGTATCAAACTGTTTTGACTAGAAAATACACCTATACTTTTGGGGAGCTAGTGTACACCTGAGCCGATTCATCACTATCATCAATACTATCATACCATCCATCATCACAGCGCGGGGTCAGTTATGTTTATCAACCCTTTCTTGTAGTCTGTTCTTTCTCTCCCCTCCCGTCTCTCTACACCCCCCCCACCCCCCATCTTCCCTCCCTTATCCCATCCGCCCCCCTCATCTTGTACAGGTGTGTTTCCGTGTACCTGTGTTCGACTCCCCATTTATATGTCTGAAATAAAGCACGCGGTCAGTGTTACAACCTGGATTGATGGTGTGTTTTCATTTACCAACTTCTTTTTTTTTCACTTCTCGACGGCTGACGGAGACGGACAGAGTGCAAGAGGGGAAAGAGGAGACAAGGTAAATTAGAAGACAGAACATCGTGAGGTAATTTAACATTAAGGTAGTTTGAGATTATTGTGGTACTCTTCAAGATATTTTTAAATGGAGTTTGTACAGCATAACAAACTCTTTTTATTGTTAATCATTTTTGCTTTGTTTTCAACTTTTTTTTTTATGATAACTTCTTTAATTCGATTTACTGGCCTCGATCCCTGAGAACAAAAACAAACTCGCTAGACTCACGGAGGTAATTACATCATGTCGGAAAATTAAAGCTGACGCGTTTTGTAAAAATAGGAATACACATTATAATACAAAAATACACATCATAAATCAAGTTTTGTATGATGACACGCAACAAGAACACTGGAGCATTGACCAAAGATATGAAAATCTGTGTGTAAATTCAAACGAACATTGGAATGGAAATTTAAACGAAAATTGGGATGCAAACAACAACAACAACAACAACAACAACAACAACAACAACAACAACAGCAACAACAACCAGATAGAGACAAATTACAAAACTAAACCCCCCCCCCAAAAAAAAACAAACATCAATAGCAATTTCAACAACAAAAACAAACAAACAAAAAAAAAAAAAACGACAGCCAAAAAAAAAAAAAACACGGAAGCAATAAAACAACAACAACGAAAACTCCTACACAACAAAAACTAAATGTGACGACAACAAAAATAACAACAGCAGCAGCAGCAACAACAACAACAATATCAACGCCAACAGAAGCATCGACCTCAGCAAAATCAACGACAGCAACAACACTTCTACAGCAACATCAGAAACAACAAAAGGAACAACAAGGTAAACAACAACAACAACAACAACATCAACAACAACAACAACAACAACAACAAGGTCACCCGGGGATTACGACGATACCAGTCACTAAAAAAAAAAAAAAAGAAAATGAAACCTGAAAATATAAAAAAAAGGAGAAAAACTTCGCTGGCCTTCATCCTTGAGGACTTTCATTGCCTTCCGATGAAAAAGTCATTAAAACTTGGACTCAGAAAAATTAGGGGAAACTATGATCCACTTTACAACATCTATTTTATCCCGGTTTATTTTCGGCTCAGTTCACTCTGGTTTATCTTTCTCTCTCCTTCATAATCTCCTCCTTCTTTTCTTCGTCTCTTAAATCCTTTCTTCAGCTTCATCATAGTATTTTCTTTCAATGCTTCACTTTCATACTTTCTTCTGCAGTTTCACGTCTCTTTCTCTTCCGTTGTATTGCTTATCTTCCTTTATGCCCTTCCCATTTTCTTTCTTATCTTATTCCTTTTTTCTTCGTTAACATCTGCGTCCTTTCTTACCTTGTCTCTTTCTCTCACGGTTTATCTGCCTTTCCCTCTCTCTTCTTCCATCAGACTCCTCATCTTCCTTATCCTTTCCACTTTCTTTCGTACATTATCTTCTTCCTTCATCCTTCGTTTACATCAGCGTCGTTTCTTTCCATTCCTCTTCCCCGCACGGTTTATCTGCTCTTTTCTCACACCCTTCCTAAATCTGACTTGTCTTTCCTTATCTGAATTTTGCTTGTTTCCTTCATTTCTTTGAGCTGCATCTTTCTTTTCGGTGTTTTCTACCGCGCGGGTTCTCTGCTCTTTTCCTTCTTTTTTTTTAATACGACTGTCTATCTTCCTTTATCATTGACAATCTGTACCTTTAATTTTACATCCTTCATTAGACTTCTTGGCCAGCGTCTTTCTATTATATCCTTCCTTCTTTCACGGTTTCTCTGCTCCTGTCCGGCCTTTTTCTTTCATCTGATTTTAAGTTATGTTTGTTTATCCTTTGAATCTTTACGGTTTCTTGAATTCCCTCCTTCATCGTTTCCAGTCCCGTCTTTCCTCTCATTTCTCACCTCCACAAGGCTTCTCTTCTCCTTCCATGCCCTCTTCTTCCATCTGACTATTATTTTTTCTTCCATTCTTTCGCTTCATATTTCAGTGAACATTTCTTACTTTTTATAATCTTCAAATAATTATAATCTTTCCATTCTACGTCATTTCTCTCCATTCTTTCCACTATCATTCGTGTCTTTCATTTTTTATCCCTTTTTATGTAACAGTTTCTCTCTCTAATCCCTTTTCCCTTAATTAAAAAAAAAACTCTCTCTCTCTCTCTCTCTCTCTCTCTCTCTCTCTCTCTCTCTCTCTCTCTCGCTCTCTCTCTCTCTTTCTCTCTTTCCACTCCCTTCTCCCTTACTTTCCCTCCTTTGCCTCCCTTAAACCTCATTTCCCTAACCACAAACACCTTTCCATCAAACTCCTATACCCCTTTCCTTTTTTAACCACCACTACTTTTTTTCTCCAACTCTCAGTCTTTTTTCTATCCACTTCTTCAATATCTCTCTGGTTCCCTTCTCTCCGCAACCGTCCTCTCCTTCTTAATCACAAACACCTTTCCATCAAATTTCTATGCGCCTTTCCTTCTTTAATCACCTCTCCTTCTCTCCTCTTCCTCTCCGTCTCTTCTCCTATCCACTTTTCCCTCAATATCTCTCTCTGGCTTTCATTCCTTCTCCTCTCATCTCTCCGTCTCTCGATCCCTCTTCTCCATTTCTAAGGCCTTAATTACTTTCGGCGCCGGGCAGTGTCGAGACCCGTCAGCGTAACTTGTTGCTGGCGAGGTGATGAGGCAGAAGAGGAAAGCCTGAAGGAGGAGAAAGTGAAGGACGAGCAGGAAAAGGCAGAGAATTGGAGGAGGAGGAGGAGGAGGAGGAGGAGGGGTATTAGTCGTGGTAAGAGGAGGAGGAGGAGGAGGAGGAGGAAACGAAGGAGGAGGAAGAGTTGGAATGACGATAGGGAGCAGGGAGTGGAGAAATAAGGCAGACGGAGCGAGAATGAAATGTTTTTAAATGCTAAGGGGCGATCAGACTGGAAAGGTTAATTGGTGAGGTAAGAGTGAGAGAAATACAGCGCGCAGTCAACACTCGGAAAGGCGTGTTATGCAAACGTGTACCTGCCCCAAAGTTCACATCATCAAGTTTAATTCATGCGACGATTCATCACCAACATAAATAGACCTTTTGATGAGGAGTATGATGATTAGTGAGGAAACTAGACTAGCCGCACACACACCATTTGAGTTTAAGAAAGTGCGTAAAGAAGACAGATAAAGAGACAAAGAGATAGAGAGACATATAAAGAATCGCTGTATGTATCTTCCCATCATTACTTTGACACAGGAAAATTTGAGGTCACCGTTAAATATGTTGTTATGACGAATAAAAATGCGGTTGGTGTGTAAATAAGACAGACGGCCAAAGACAGAGAGTGAGACAGTCAGAGAATAACAGTCTATATGTATTCACGGACCATTTACCTAGAGACAAGAGGAAAAATAGAGGTCACCGTTAAAGCTGTTGTTGGATATAAAGATGCCGGAGGGAAAAGAGGTGAAAAGGGGGGAGGGGGAGGAGGTGTGCTGCGTAGAAAGAAGAGCAGGAGGATGAATATAAATACAACAATACAGAGAAGCAGGAAGAGAAGGAGGAGGAGGAGGAGGAGGAGCAGGAGGAGGAAGAGGAGGAAAAGGAGATAGAAAAATAGCAAAAGCTTTTATGTTGATGAAAGTTATGAGAAAGTTGGCTAATTATGTAGAAGTTAATAAAGGGGAAAAAAGTTCAAATCTAGATGTGAAATTTTAAAGACGAAAAAAAAAGAAAAGGAATATTGAAAATCGAGGTTTGTCACATTTCAAGAGCAGCTGTGAAGGGGAAGAGGCTTACGATGAGTGAAGCATCCTAGAGAGATAGGAATAGACAGCTATTGATCACACACACACACACACACACACACACACACATATGACCATGGCCTACAATATGTGTGTGTGTGTGTGTGTGTGTGTGTGTGTGTGTGTGTGTGTGTGTGTGTGTGTGTGTGTGTGTGTGTGTGTGTGTGTGTGTGTGTTCATGAATTGTAGGGATAACAGTAGTAATAGCAGTAGTAGCCGTTTTTTATTATTGTTATTGTTGTTGATGTTGTTGTTGTAGAGGAAGCAAGGGGGACCAGTTATTTGTATTCTCATTTGTCACTTCCACGTCTTGAGGGAAATGAGAGACGAGGCGGCGGAATGAAGATGAGAGTCCGGGGGAGGAGAGGGGCCGGCGGAGAGAGGAGAGCGGCCAAAGAAAAAGGGGGTCGGTGGGTGAAAGGAGGGGAGAGTAAGGACAGGATTACCGCCGAGAGAGCGAGAGAGAGAGAGAGAGAGAGAGAGAGAGAGAGAGTGTGACAGAAGGATAAGCAGGTGGATGAACATATTCTGTATATACTCCTCGTGTTTCCAGGACGCGAGGGAGGGACAGGAGGAAGGGAGGGGGGGGAGGGAAGGAGAGGGGGAGGGAGCCAGGTGAGGTGGGAGAGAGAGGGAGACGCGCAGGTCATGAGTCTAGCCTCCGCGTAATGCACTGCTCGGAAAGGCCCCTCCCATCTCCTTTGTCTTCTTTTTTTACAATGAAGGCTAATTACTTTCAGCGGGGCATGCGACGGAAGGAGTCTCTCGCTCTCTCTCTCTCCCTCTCTCTCTTGTTTATTCATTAAGCCATCTTCCTCATTATCTATCATTATGGGCGAGTTATGGCGAGTAATTCTGGATAATGAACATACTCAAACACATCCACTTCAAAACACACACACACACAAAAAAAAAAACATTCTACTCATACTTATCCATAGTCCGTCATCTTTACCATTGTATAAATTTATGAGTCACCCTGAAAATGATATCCGCTTCGTATGCAAAATAATCACATCTAAATTCACACAAATCTAATAACGAGGAGATGCAGCTGTAAATTTTTCCTGCTCCTCCTCCTCCTCCTCCTCCTCCTCTTGCTGCGTGGCTGAGGATCCCAAACACTCCAAACCCTCAAACTTCGTAACTTCGATTGTAACTTCAGTCAAGGGAAGGACGAGTGGCCAGCAGGGGGCACTAAAGAAGAAAAAAAGATGCTCGAGCTAACAGAGTCTTAGGCCAATCGCAGGGAAGAAAAACTTAATGGTCTCCCCGTAAATCACACACACACACACACACACACACGAATGAGAATGATGAGCAAAAGTTTCCCTCCTGCACCCCAAAATATCACGAGGGAAAAAAAACCGTAAGAGAAATGAAACAAAAACTGTATCCAGCTTCACCATCATACATCCTCCCCCCAAAATATAATAATACTAATAATAATGAAAGCTTCTCCTGAAATGATGGAACGATAAAAATAACACTGATGAGAATTTAAGTGATTCTACGGATTATCAGCGTCCTTAATAAACTTAATGTCAGGGAAAAAAAAATGAATGAATGAAAAAAAAGCCTTTCCATGCCATTGCTATGACTGCACATTAGCGGGTTGTATGGTGTGTGTTCATGGCCACTGCCCACCACCACCACCACCACCCACTATCACCACCACCACCACCACCACCACAGTCGATCCATCCGATGCCAAACACCGCCAGCAGGGAAGAAAATGAGGGAGAGAGAAAATGCGGCAGAGTAAATCACACCTGTTAATGAGATGAGTGTTTTTATTTCACGCTCATGTGTTTGTGTGTGTGTGTGAGTGTGTGAGAGAGAGAGAGAGAGAGAGAGAGAGAGAGAGAGAGAGAGAGAGAGAGAGAGAATTTCTTCATATTAAGGCCAATACACATGGCAAACGAAAGTCAAAGATCAATGAGAGAAAAAAAAAGAGACAGGGAAATGCAAACACCTTGATCGACTACCAAGGGTCAGTAAATACACACGATAGGCTTCATGGACTTGATTTACGTGACGCGCACACACACACACACACAAACACACACACACACTCTCGACATCAAAAAGGTTTACCGACTGACGCGATAAAACAAAACAGTATCGACTTTTATACTCATTAGATTAAAAGAATTTGGGGGTCCGATTTAGCTCCACGTGCTGGCCCTCGACACGCTCTCCTCGGGGAACGAAACACTCTCTCTACTATCCTGTTTCGGCTTTCTTTACCCAGGTGTTTTCTCGGCACTCTGTCCCTCAGCCGTCTTCTCTCTCCTCTCCATTGATTTCCCTCCCCTTTTCCCTGTTCCCTCTCTGTACCCACAACTTTGAGGTAGTTTATTCTCTTCTTCACTTCTCTCTCTCTCTCTCTCTCTCTCTCTTTCGTTTCTTTCCTCTCAGCCTCTCTCACAAAAGCCTCCAGCCTCTTACCGCTTCAATCAATCACTTGTACCCATTTCTCTCTCTCTCTCTCTCTCTCTCTCTCTCTCTCTCTCTCTCAAAGTGTATTCCACCTTTCCTCCCTTTGCCATCCTACCCAGAGCCACTCTCCTCCTCCTCCAACTCCTCCTCCTCCGCTTCCTCTTCCTCCTCCTCCTCCACCCACGCTCCCCTTTTTCCTCCTCCCTCCACTGCTTTATCTCCATGTTCTTTTAGCAGCAGTCGTAAATCATAGGTTTCGGCAAAGACAAATTGTTCCCAAAAACGCATGATTTTAATATTTTTGGTATTTGTTTTGCACCGGAGGTCGACGAGGAGAGACAAAGAATCGGGAATGAGGTAAGCTAGATCAATGTTAGCAAATGGAGATCCAGAGATAACAGCAGAGAAAGAAAATATGCAAATAGGGGATATATAAGACAAAGGGTTGAGATGAAATTAAATGCGCAATAAGAGAATGAAAACGAAAAGAACACACACACAGAAAACGATAGACGAACAAAGGAAATGCAAGGATATTTTTTTCTAGGAGCTAAAGAGTAAAACATTGCCGATTAATCAATAGAAATACAAAATACGAAGAAAGAATGAATGTCTAGTAAAGAGAAGTAAAATTACATAAGATAAAAACATTACATACTATTTTCCTAACATTCTTTACGAGACAAAACAAAAAACAAGTCATATATGCACAACCTTTAGCTGAGTTACTGAAAACAAAATTCCCGATCATCATCCCAAAATAGAACTCAAAGAACCCAATCTCGAAGTCATTTCTGAACTAACTGTCGAGACCTTGAATACGTAACCGAATTTTCAGGGCCAAGGGCGGAGGTGAGAGGAGAGGTTGCGAGGGACGGGACGGGGGAGGAAATGAGACAGGGAGAGAGGAAACGAGAGGTGTAGGAGGGAGCGAATGGGTGGTCGTGACAAGAGGAAGATGAGATGGAGCAAAGAGGAGAGGGAGTGCACGGTTAAAAGTGAGAGGATGGGATGAAGTGCTGCAGACGACCGTAGAAAGAAGTTTATGTTTACGGCTAAAAGAAAACGAGGTGGAGGGAGGCAAGGGGAGACTACACGATACTTGACGAATACGAAGAGTTTAGAGAGAATACAGGATAAGGAAAAGGAGATGCAGGGAGGAGTAAAACAAATAAACGGACAAAAAAGTAAGGGAGCAGGATTTGGAGAAGAAAACAGCTGGGAGGAACAGAGGAAAATAAAGAAAATAGGAGTAACGGATATAGGAGTAAGAAGTAAGATTTGGAGAAGAAAGAAGCTGGGAGGAACAGAGGAAACTAAAGAAAATAGAAGGAGTAACGGATATAAGAGTAAGAAGTAAGATTTGGAGAAGGAAGAAGCTGGGAATAACAGAGGAAAATAAAGAAAAAGGAGAGTGTAATCTGCATAGCCATAAAGTCAAATAATTCTATACATTTGTGCTCCAATACTATACTCCTGCATCAGTCAGTTGTCAGGGAGTATACAAGCTTATGTGAGTGTAGTGCTTATATAATTGAGAGTAGTTATGTTCATTCCAGTTAGCATTTATATATTTTGTGAGCACCAGCTAAAAAGTGTGTGTGTGTGTGTGTGTGTGTGTGTGTGTGTGTGTGTGTGTGTAAAGCAAATGCAATCTTCATGCCAATAAACTAGTGAAATTACGCACGCCAATGTGATGCAGGTAAGCGGTGTAGTGGATGCCAATAAAACTTATCCGCCGCCATGAAAAAGTTATATAAAATTCGCTGTATTCGAAGCTGTCAATCATTTTTGGCATTTCATTTAGCTTTTGATGGTCTATGTGTATGATTTTCCTAAAGGATCACCCACGTTATTCACCGCTTTTTGTTGTCCAGTTAAAATCAAAATGCACGTAAACGATGGTAAACAA